>NW_027184074.1:890000-1162679 GCF_041296385.1 Aphelocoma coerulescens
AGCTTGGCATAAGCATTGAGCAACAGCTGCTGAACACACCTGGCAACATCTGCTTGCATCAAAAGAGGGCTTCAAGCTGACAATGGCACCAGCAGCTTCCATCTGCAACAGAGACCCAGGAAAGGACAGGCTGTGCCGGTTTGGACAAATGTGGAGGAAAATATCCTCTGATAGAAGGCAGGTTACACCCAGCCCTCCCCCACCAGGTTTTTGGAAAAAAGAACTTTCCTGGGAAGAAAGTGAAAGAGATAAAAACTATTTTTTTAACAAACACACAGGAAAAGGATAACAATGCTAAATATTAAAAGCTCTCGCTGTGCAGAGAAAGCTGGGATAATTTGAGAGTCCTTCTGTGTTTCGGTGGGGTCTCCTGAAACATCCATAGACAGCGAGGCCCGTGCAAAGAAACAGGGAGCCATTCTTGAGAGAAGTTTCAGAGCTCTTTCTTCTCCAGCCACATGGGCGGGGCACTGCCAAAGAACTGAGCAATCACGGCACAACCAGGGCCCTCCTCACACAGGGCAACACAAAATAAGCAGTGCTGAACAGGGTTAGGGCACATGTGAGCAGGGAGACCCCCCGTGCCCAGGCCATGCCTCTACCCCAGGGTCCCCTCTCCCATGACCTCATGGCAGGGGGGAGGAACCCCAACACTTCCGTAGGTGTAGTCTCTCTCCTCCTCCTTGCAGCTGGCTCATGGGCCCACATTCAGGGCCCCCACCTCGGGAGAAAATTCTCCCAATGTGGTCTGATGTTGAAAGAGTCAAGAAGAGAAGAAGGGGAAAAAACCCCCAAAGTCCCAGGAAAACAAAGTTCAACTCTCCATCTCCCCCCAGAGAAAAGGAGCTGAAAACTGGCTAAAAAGAAACAAAGTTGCTTCCTCTGCTCTTGCTGCAAGCAGGATGCAGAGGAGTGTGTATGTGTGTCCTTGAACAAACGCTCTGAGAAGTTTGTCCGGTTTTTTTTCCTCTCCCCCCTCTCAGGCTCAGTTGAAAGGCACAGAAATGCACAAAGTTCACTTCTGGGCATAGAGCAGCAATAGGGGATACACACAATAAAGTCACCCCAAGACACAGGGACAGAGAATTCAGTGGAAAGACTCCGAGAATTCTGCTCCCAGAGATCATTCATTCCTGCTCACACTGACCCTTGTAGAAAGGGGACATCGTTCCAGGCAGCCCGTACTGAGCATGTGGCTCCTGAGTGGGGTTTGTTGTTTAGGAAACCTGCTCCGGCTTTTCCATTCTTTCCTTGCAAACAGGAAAACTTCTCCTGGGGCTGTGTGCAGGCAGAGCCCTGAGGAGAACAGGTGGCACATGGTGCGCTGGGCTGGGACAGCCAGCTGCAGAGCTCAAGGGAAGAAGCCCAAAGTGTCACAATGGCTCCTTGCCTTCACATGCAACATCTGGGTCACAATGGTCTCCTTGATTCCATGAGGCCCCACTGTGTCACAATGGCTCCTTGGTTCCATCAGGTTCCGCAGTGTCACCATGGTCTCCTTTGATCCGCACTGTCATCATGGACAATTGGTTCCATGAGGCCCCGCAGTGTCACAATGGTCCCTTGCTTCCATAGCTTTTACGTTGTAACAAAGGACTCCTTGCTTCTATGAGCTAGCCTGCTTTTTGCAGAGGTGTCTTTGGTTCCAACAAGGCCCCGCTGTGTCTCAGTGCACCCTGGCTTCCATGTGGATCTGGAGTATCACAAAGGCTCCTTGGTTCCACCAGGTCCTGCTGTGTCACAATGGGTCCTGTGGTCCCTGAGGCCCTCCAAAACCATCGTGGAGGCTTGCTTCCATGAGGTTCCATTATGTGCCAGTGGTCATCTTGGTTCCAGGAGTTTCCTTAGTGTCACAATGCCCTCCATGCTTCCATTAGGCCCTGCTTTGCCACAATGGTCCCCTTGTTTCCATGAGGCCCTGCTGTGTCACAATGGACCTATGGTTCCGTGATGTTGCGTGGTGTCACCGTGCTCTTCTTGAATCCGCCGTGTAACCATGGACCATTGGTTCCATGCAGCCGTGTCACAATGGGCTCCTTGATTCCATGATTCCCCACGGTGTCACAATGGAGCCTTGTTTCTAGGAGGTTCTGTACTGTCACAATTGCCTCCTTGATGCCATCAGCCCCTGCAGTGTCACAATGGCTCCTTGGTTCCATGAGGAACACAATAGCTTGGCATAAGCATTGAGCAACAGCTGCTGAACACACCTGGCAACATCTGCTTGCATCAAAAGAGGGCTTCAAGCTGACAATGGCACCAGCAGCTTCCATCTGCAACAGAGACCCAGGAAAGGACAGGCTGTGCCGGTTTGGACAAATGTGGAGGAAAAGATCCTCTGATAGAAGGCAGGTTACACCCAGCCCTCCCCCACCAGGTTTTTGGAAAAAAGAACTTTCCTGGGAAGAAAGTGAAAGAGATAAAAACTATTTTTTTAACAAACACACAGGAAAAGGATAGCAATGCTAAATATTAAAAGCTCTCGCTGTGCAGAGAAAGCTGGGATAATTTGAGAGTCCTTCCGTGTTTCGGTGGGGTCTCCTGAAACATCCATAGACAGCGAGGCCCGTGCAAAGAAACAGGGAGCCATTCTTGAGAGAAGTTTCAGAGCTCTTTCTTCTCCAGCCACATGGGCGGGGCACTGCCAAAGAACTGAGCAATCACAGCACAACCAGGGCCCTCCTCACACAGGGCAACACAAAATAAGCAGTGCTGAACAGGATTAGGGCACATGTGAGCAGGGAGCAGGGAGACCCCCGTGCCCAGGCCATGCCTCTACCCCAGGGTCCCCTCTCCCATGACCTCATGGCAGGGGGGAGGAACCCCAACACTTCCATAGGTGTAGTCTCTCTCCTCCTCCTTGCAGCTGGCTCATGGGCCCACATTCAGGGCCCCCACCTCGGGAGAAAATTCTCCCAATGTGCTCTGATGTTGAAAGAGTCAAGAAGAGAAGAAGGGGAAAAAACCCCCAAAGTCCCAGGAAAACAAAGTTCAACTCTCCATCTCCCCCCAGAGAAAAGGAGCTGAAAACTGGCTAAAAAGAAACAAAGTTGCTTCCTCTGCTCTTGCTGCAAGCAGGATGCAGAGGAGTGTGTATGTGTGTCCTTGAACAAACGCTCTGAGAAGTTTGTCCGGTTTTTTTTCCTCTCCCCCCTCTCAGGCTCAGTTGAAAGGCACAGAAATGCACAAAGTTCACTTCTGGGCATAGAGCAGCAATAGGGGATACACACGATAAAGTCACCCCAAGACACAGGGACAGAGAATTCAGTGGAAAGACTCCGAGAATTCTGCTCCCAGAGATCATTCATTCCTGCTCACACTGACCCTTGTAGAAAGGGGACATCGTTCCAGGCAGCCCGTACTGAGCATGTGGCTCCTGAGTGGGGTTTGTTCTTTAGGAAACCTGCTCCGGCTTTTCCATTCTTTCCTTGCAAACAGGAAAACTTCTCCTGGGGCTGTGTGCAGGCAGAGCCCTGAGGAGAGCAGGTGGCACATGGTGCGCTGGGCTGGGACAGCCAGCTGCAGAGCTCAAGGGAAGAAGCCCAAAGTGTCACAATGGCTCCTTGCCTTCACATGCAACACCTGGGTCACAATGGTCTCCTTGATTCCATGAGGCCCCACTGTGTCACAATGGCTCCTTGGTTCCATCAGGTTCCGCAGTGTCACCATGGTCTCCTTTGATCCGCACTGTCATCATGGACAATTGGTTCCATGAGGCCCCGCAGTGTCACAATGGTCCCTTGCTTCCATAGGTTTGATGTTGTAACAAAGGACTCCTTGCTTCTATGAGCTAGCCTGCTTTTTGCAGAGGTGTCTTTGGTTCCAACAAGGCCCCGCTGTGTCTCAGTGCACCCTGGCTTCCATGTGGATCTGGAGTATCACAAAGGCTCCTTGGTTCCACCAGGTCCTGCTGTGTCACAATGGGTCCTGTGGTCCCTGAGGCCCTCCAAAACCATCGTGGAGGCTTGCTTCCATGAGGTTCCATTATGTGCCAGTGGTCATCTTGGTTCCAGGAGTTTCCTTAGTGTCACAATGCCCTCCATGCTTCCATTAGGCCCTGCTTTGCCACAATGGTCCCCTTGTTTCCATGAGGCCCCGCTGTGTCACAATGGACCTATGGTTCCGTGATGTTGCGTGGTGTCACCGTGCTCTTCTTGAATCCGCCGTGTAACCATGGACCATTGGTTCCATGCAGCCGTGTCACAATGGGCTCCTTGATTCCATGATTCCCCACGGTGTCACAATGGAGCCTTGTTTCTAGGAGGTTCTGTACTGTCACAATTGCCTCCTTGATGCCATCAGCCCCTGCAGTGTCACAATGGCTCCTTGGTTCCATGAGGAACACAATAGCTTGGCATAAGCATTGAGCAACAGCTGCTGAACACACCTGGCAACATCTGCTTGCATCAAAAGAGGGCTTCAAGCTGACAATGGCACCAGCAGCTTCCATCTGCAACAGAGACCCAGGAAAGGACAGGCTGTGCCGGTTTGGACAAATGTGGAGGAAAAGATCCTCTGATAGAAGGCAGGTTACACCCAGCCCTCCCCCACCAGGTTTTTGGAAAAAAGAACTTTCCTGGGAAGAAAGTGAAAGAGATAAAAACTATTTTTTTAACAAACACACAGGAAAAGGATAACAATGCTAAATATTAAAAGCTCTCGCTGTGCAGAGAAAGCTGGGATAATTTGAGAGTCCTTCCGTGTTTCGGTGGGGTCTCCTGAAACATCCATAGACAGCGAGGCCCGTGCAAAGAAACAGGGAGCCATTCTTGAGAGAAGTTTCAGAGCTCTTTCTTCTCCAGCCACACGGGCGGGGCACTGCCAAAGAACTGAGCAATCACAGCACAACCAGGGCCCTCCTCGCACAGGGCAACACAAAATAAGCAGTGCTGAACAGGGTTAGGGCACATGTGAGCAGGGAGCAGGGAGACCCCCGTGCCCAGGCCATGCCTCTACCCCAGGGTCCCCTCTCCCATGACCTCATGGCAGGGGGGAGGAACCCCAACACTTCCGTAGGTGCAGTCTCTCTCCTCCTCCTTGCAGCTGGCTCATGGGCCCACATTCAGGGCCCCCACCTCGGGAGAAAATTCTCCCAATGTGCTCTGATGTTGAAAGAGTCAAGAAGAGAAGAAGGGGAAAAAACCCCCAAAGTCCCAGGAAAACAAAGTTCAACTCTCCATCTCCCCCCAGAGAAAAGGAGCTGAAAACTGGCTAAAAAGAAACAAAGTTGCTTCCTCTGCTCTTGCTGCAAGCAGGATGCAGAGGAGTGTGTATGTGTGTCCTTGAACAAACGCTCTGAGAAGTTTGTCCGGTTTTTTTTCCTCTCCCCCCTCTCAGGCTCAGTTGAAAGGCACAGAAATGCACAAAGTTCACTTCTGGGCATAGAGCAGCAATAGGGGATACACACAATAAAGTCACCCCAAGACACAGGGACAGAGAATTCAGTGGAAAGACTCCGAGAATTCTGCTCCCAGAGATCATTCATTCCTGCTCACACTGACCCTTGTAGAAAGGGGACATCGTTCCAGGCAGCCCGTACTGAGCATGTGGCTCCTGAGTGGGGTTTGTTGTTTAGGAAACCTGCTCCGGCTTTTCCATTCTTTCCTTGCAAACAGGAAAACTTCTCCTGGGGCTGTGTGCAGGCAGAGCCCTGAGGAGAGCAGGTGGCACATGGTGCGCTGGGCTGGGACAGCCAGCTGCAGAGCTCAAGGGAAGAAGCCCAAAGTGTCACAATGGCTCCTTGCCTTCACATGCAACACCTGGGTCACAATGGTCTCCTTGATTCCATGAGGCCCCACTGTGTCACAATGGCTCCTTGGTTCCATCAGGTTCCGCAGTGTCACCATGGTCTCCTTTGATCCGCACTGTCATCATGGACAATTGGTTCCATGAGGCCCCGCAGTGTCACAATGGTCCCTTGCTTCCATAGGTTTGATGTTGTAACAAAGGACTCCTTGCTTCTATGAGCTTGCCTGCTTTTTGCAGAGGTGTCTTTGGTTCCAACAAGGCCCCGCTGTGTCTCAGTGCACCCTGGCTTCCATGTGGATCTGGAGTATCACAAAGGCTCCTTGGTTCCACCAGGTCCTGCTGTGTCACAATGGGTCCTGTGGTCCCTGAGGCCCTCCAAAACCATCGTGGAGGCTTGCTTCCATGAGGTTCCATTATGTGCCAGTGGTCATCTTGGTTCCAGGAGTTTCCTTAGTGTCACAATGCTCTCCATGCTTCCATTAGGCCCTGCTTTGCCACAATGGTCCCCTTGTTTCCATGAGGCCCCGCTGTGTCACAATGGACCTATGGTTCCGTGATGTTGCGTGGTGTCACCGTGCTCTTCTTGAATCCGCCGTGTAACCATGGACCATTGGTTCCATGCAGCCGTGTCACAATGGGCTCCTTGATTCCATGATTCCCCACGGTGTCACAATGGAGCCTTGTTTCTAGGAGGTTCTGTACTGTCACAATTGCCTCCTTGATGCCATCAGCCCCTGCAGTGTCACAATGGCTCCTTGGTTCCATGAGGAACACAATAGCTTGGCATAAGCATTGAGCAACAGCTGCTGAACACACCTGGCAACATCTGCTTGCATCAAAAGAGGGCTTCAAGCTGACAATGGCACCAGCAGCTTCCATCTGCAACAGAGACCCAGGAAAGGACAGGCTGTGCCGGTTTGGACAAATGTGGAGGAAAATATCCTCTGATAGAAGGCAGGTTACACCCAGCCCTCCCCCACCAGGTTTTTGGAAAAAAGAACTTTCCTGGGAAGAAAGTGAAAGAGATAAAAACTATTTTTTTAACAAACACACAGGAAAAGGATAACAATGCTAAATATTAAAAGCTCTCGCTGTGCAGAGAAAGCTGGGATAATTTGAGAGTCCTTCTGTGTTTCGGTGGGGTCTCCTGAAACATCCATAGACAGCGAGGCCCATGCAAAGAAACAGGGAGCCATTCTTGAGAGAAGTTTCAGAGCTCTTTCTTCTCCAGCCACACGGGCGGGGCACTGCCAAAGAACTGAGCAATCACAGCACAACCAGGGCCCTCCTCACACAGGGCAACACAAAATAAGCAGTGCTGAACAGGATTAGGGCACATGTGAGCAGGGAGCAGGGAGACCCCGTGCCCAGGCCATGCCTCTACCCCAGGGTCCCCTCTCCCATGACCTCATGGCAGGGGGGAGGAACCCCAACACTTCCGTAGGTGTAGTCTCTCTCCTCCTCCTTTCAGCTGGCTCATGGGCCCACATTCAGGGCCCCCACCTCGGGAGAAAATTCTCCCAATGTGCTCTGATGTTGAAAGAGTCAAGAAGAGAAGAAGGGGAAAAAACCCCCAAAGTCCCAGGAAAACAAAGTTCAACTCTCCATCTCCCCCCAGAGAAAAGGAGCTGAAAACTGGCTAAAAAGAAACCAAGTTGCTTCCTCTGCTCTTGCTGCAAGCAGGATGCAGAGGAGTGTGTATGTGTGTCCTTGAACAAACGCTCTGAGAAGTTTGTCCGGTTTTTTTTCCTCTCCCCCCTCTCAGGCTCAGTTGAAAGGCACAGAAATGCACAAAGTTCACTTCTGGGCATAGAGCAGCAATAGGGGATACACACAATAAAGTCACCCCAAGACACAGGGACAGAGAATTCAGTGGAAAGACTCCGAGAATTCTGCTCCCAGAGATCATTCATTCCTGCTCACCCTGACCCTTGTAGAAAGGGGACATCGTTCCAGGCAGCCTGTACTGAGCATGTGGCTCCTGAGTGGGGTTTGTTGTTTAGGAAACCTGCTCCGGCTTTTCCATTCTTTCCTTGCAAACAGGAAAACTTCTCCTGGGGCTGTGTGCAGGCAGAGCCCTGAGGAGAGCAGGTGGCACATGGTGCGCTGGGCTGGGACAGCCAGCTGCAGAGCTCAAGGGAAGAAGCCCAAAGTGTCACAATGGCTCCTTGCCTTCACATGCAACACCTGGGTCACAATGGTCTCCTTGATTCCATGAGGCCCCACTGTGTCACAATGGCTCCTTGGTTCCATCAGGTTCCGCAGTGTCACCATGGTCTCCTTTGATCCGCACTGTCATCATGGACAATTGGTTCCATGAGGCCCCGCAGTGTCACAATGGTCCCTTGCTTCCATAGGTTTGATGTTGTAACAAAGGACTCCTTGCTTCTATGAGCTAGCCTGCTTTTTGCAGAGGTGTCTTTGGTTCCAACAAGGCCCCGCTGTGTCTCAGTGCACCCTGGCTTCCATGTGGATCTGGAGTATCACAAAGGCTCCTTGGTTCCACCAGGTCCTGCTGTGTCACAATGGGTCCTGTGGTCCCTGAGGCCCTCCAAAACCATTGTGGAGGCTTGCTTCCATGAGGTTCCATTATGTGCCAGTGGTCATCTTGGTTCCAGGAGTTTCCTTAGTGTCACAATGCCCTCCATGCTTCCATTAGGCCCTGCTTTGCCACAATGGTCCCCTTGTTTCCATGAGGCCCCGCTGTGTCACAATGGACCTATGGTTCCGTGATGTTGCGTGGTGTCACCGTGCTCTTCTTGAATCCGCCGTGTAACCATGGACCATTGGTTCCATGCAGCCGTGTCACAATGGGCTCCTTGATTCCATGATTCCCCACGGTGTCACAATGGAGCCTTGTTTCTAGGAGGTTCTGTACTGTCACAATTGCCTCCTTGATGCCATCAGCCCCTGCAGTGTCACAATGGCTCCTTGGTTCCATGAGGAACACAATAGCTTGGCATAAGCATTGAGCAACAGCTGCTGAACACACCTGGCAACATCTGCTTGCATCAAAAGAGGGCTTCAAGCTGACAATGGCACCAGCAGCTTCCATCTGCAACAGAGACCCAGGAAAGGACAGGCTGTGCCGGTTTGGACAAATGTGGAGGAAAAGATCCTCTGATAGAAGGCAGGTTACACCCAGCCCTCCCCCACCAGGTTTTTGGAAAAAAGAACTTTCCTGGGAAGAAAGTGAAAGAGATAAAAACTATTTTTTTAACAAACACACAGGAAAAGGATAACAATGCTAAATATTAAAAGCTCTCGCTGTGCAGAGAAAGCTGGGATAATTTGAGAGTCCTTCTGTGTTTCGGTGGGGTCTCCTGAAACATCCATAGACAGCGAGGCCCGTGCAAAGAAACAGGGAGCGATTCTTGAGAGAAGTTTCAGAGCTCTTTCTTCTCCAGCCACATGGGCGGGGCACTGCCAAAGAACTGAGCAATCACAGCACAACCAGGGCCCTCCTCGCACAGGGCAACACAAAATAAGCAGTGCTGAACAGGATTAGGGCACATGTGAGCAGGGAGCAGGGAGACCCCCGTGCCCAGGCCATGCCTCTACCCCAGGGTCCCCTCTCCCATGACCTCATGGCAGGGGGGAGGAACCCCAACACTTCCGTAGGTGCAGTCTCTCTCCTCCTCCTTGCAGCTGGCTCATGGGCCCACATTCAGGGCCCCCACCTCGGGAGAAAATTCTCCCAATGTGGTCTGATGTTGAAAGAGTCAAGAAGAGAAGAAGGGGAAAAAACCCCCAAAGTCCCAGGAAAACAAAGTTCAACTCTCCATCTCCCCCCAGAGAAAAGGAGCTGAAAACTGGCTAAAAAGAAACAAAGTTGCTTCCTCTGCTCTTGCTGCAAGCAGGATGCAGAGGAGTGTGTATGTGTGTCCTTGAACAAACGCTCTGAGAAGTTTGTCCGGTTTTTTTTCCTCTCCCCCCTCTCAGGCTCAGTTGAAAGGCACAGAAATGCACAAAGTTCACTTCTGGGCATAGAGCAGCAATAGGGGATACACACAATAAAGTCACCCCAAGACACAGGGACAGAGAATTCAGTGGAAAGACTCCGAGAATTCTGCTCCCAGAGATCATTCATTCCTGCTCACACTGACCCTTGTAGAAAGGGGACATCGTTCCAGGCAGCCCGTACTGAGCATGTGGCTCCTGAGTGGGGTTTGTTGTTTAGGAAACCTGCTCCGGCTTTTCCATTCTTTCCTTGCAAACAGGAAAACTTCTCCTGGGGCTGTGTGCAGGCAGAGCCCTGAGGAGAGCAGGTGGCACATGGTGCGCTGGGCTGGGACAGCCAGCTGCAGAGCTCAAGGGAAGAAGCCCAAAGTGTCACAATGGCTCCTTGCCTTCACATGCAACACCTGGGTCACAATGGTCTCCTTGATTCCATGAGGCCCCACTGTGTCACAATGGCTCCTTGGTTCCATCAGGTTCCGCAGTGTCACCATGGTCTCCTTCGATCTGCATTGTCATCATGGACAATTGGTTCCATGAGGCCCCGCAGTGTCACAATGGTCCCTTGCTTCCATAGCTTTTACGTTGTAACAATGGACTCCTTGCTTCTATGAGCTAGCCTGCTTTTTGCAGAGGTGTCTTTGGTTCCAACAAGGCCCCGCTGTGTCTCAGTGCACCCTGGCTTCCATGTGGATCTGGAGTATCACAAAGGCTCCTTGGTTCCACCAGGTCCTGCTGTGTCACAATGGGTCCTGTGGTCCCTGAGGCCCTCCAAAACCATTGTGGAGGCTTGCTTCCATGAGGTTCCATTATGTGCCAGTGGTCATCTTGGTTCCAGGAGTTTCCTTAGTGTCACAATGCCCTCCATGCTTCCATTAGGCCCTGCTTTGCCACAATGGTCCCCTTGTTTCCATGAGGCCCCGCTGTGTCACAATGGACCTATGGTTCCGTGATGTTGCGTGGTGTCACCGTGCTCTTCTTGAATCCGCCGTGTAACCATGGACCATTGGTTCCATGCAGCCGTGTCACAATGGGCTCCTTGATTCCATGATTCCCCACGGTGTCACAATGGAGCCTTGTTTCTAGGAGGTTCTGTACTGTCACAATTGCCTCCTTGATGCCATCAGCCCCTGCAGTGTCACAATGGCTCCTTGGTTCCATGAGGAACACAATAGCTTGGCATAAGCATTGAGCAACAGCTGCTGAACACACCTGGCAACATCTGCTTGCATCAAAAGAGGGCTTCAAGCTGACAATGGCACCAGCAGCTTCCATCTGCAACAGAGACCCAGGAAAGGACAGGCTGTGCCGGTTTGGACAAATGTGGAGGAAAAGATCCTCTGATAGAAGGCAGGTTACACCCAGCCCTCCCCCACCAGGTTTTTGGAAAAAAGAACTTTCCTGGGAAGAAAGTGAAAGAGATAAAAACTATTTTTTTAACAAACACACAGGAAAAGGATAACAATGCTAAATATTAAAAGCTCTCGCTGTGCAGAGAAAGCTGGGATAATTTGAGAGTCCTTCTGTGTTTCGGTGGGGTCTCCTGAAACATCCATAGACAGCGAGGCCCGTGCAAAGAAACAGGGAGCCATTCTTGAGAGAAGTTTCAGAGCTCTTTCTTCTCCAGCCACATGGGCGGGGCACTGCCAAAGAACTGAGCAATCACAGAACAACCAGGGCCCTCCTGGCACAGGGCAACACAAAATAAGCAGTGCTGAACAGGATTAGGGCACATGTGAGCAGGGAGCAGGGAGACCCCCGTGCCCAGGCCATGCCTCTACCCCAGGGTCCCCTCTCCCATGACCTCATGGCAGGGGGGAGGAACCCCAACACTTCCGTAGGTGCAGTCTCTCTCCTCCTCCTTGCAGCTGGCTCATGGGCCCACATTCAGGGCCCCCACCTCGGGAGAAAATTCTCCCAATGTGGTCTGATGTTGAAAGAGTCAAGAAGAGAAGAAGGGGAAAAAACCCCCAAAGTCCCAGGAAAACAAAGTTCAACTCTCCATCTCCCCCCAGAGAAAAGGAGCTGAAAACTGGCTAAAAAGAAACAAAGTTGCTTCCTCTGCTCTTGCTGCAAGCAGGATGCAGAGGAGTGTGTATGTGTGTCCTTGAACAAACGCTCTGAGAAGTTTGTCCGGTTTTTTTTCCTCTCCCCCCTCTCAGGCTCAGTTGAAAGGCACAGAAATGCACAAAGTTCACTTCTGGGCATAGAGCAGCAATAGGGGATACACACAATAAAGTCACCCCAAGACACAGGGACAGAGAATTCAGTGGAAAGACTCCGAGAATTCTGCTCCCAGAGATCATTCATTCCTGCTCACACTGACCCTTGTAGAAAGGGGACATCGTTCCAGGCAGCCCGTACTGAGCATGTGGCTCCTGAGTGGGGTTTGTTGTTTAGGAAACCTGCTCCGGCTTTTCCATTCTTTCCTTGCAAACAGGAAAACTTCTCCTGGGGCTGTGTGCAGGCAGAGCCCTGAGGAGAGCAGGTGGCACATGGTGCGCTGGGCTGGGACAGCCAGCTGCAGAGCTCAAGGGAAGAAGCCCAAAGTGTCACAATGGCTCCTTGCCTTCACATGCAACACCTGGGTCACAATGGTCTCCTTGATTCCATGAGGCCCCACTGTGTCACAATGGCTCCTTGGTTCCATCAGGTTCCGCAGTGTCACCATGGTCTCCTTCGATCCGCATTGTCATCATGGACAATTGGTTCCATGAGGCCCCGCAGTGTCACAATGGTCCCTTGCTTCCATAGCTTTTACGTTGTAACAATGGACTCCTTGCTTCTATGAGCTAGCCTGCTTTTTGCAGAGGTGTCTTTGGTTCCAACAAGGCCCCGCTGTGTCTCAGTGCACCCTGGCTTCCATGTGGATGTGGAGTATCACAAAGGCTCCTTGGTTCCACCAGGTCCTGCTGTGTCACAATGGGTCCTGTGGTCCCTGAGGCCCTCCAAAACCATCGTGGAGGCTTGCTTCCATGAGGTTCCATTATGTGCCAGTGGTCATCTTGGTTCCAGGAGTTTCCTTAGTGTCACAATGCCCTCCATGCTTCCATTAGGCCCTGCTTTGCCACAATGGTCCCCTTGTTTCCATGAGGCCCCGCTGTGTCACAATGGACCTATGGTTCCGTGATGTTGCGTGGTGTCACCGTGCTCTTCTTGAATCCGCCGTGTAACCATGGACCATTGGTTCCATGCAGCCGTGTCACAATGGGCTCCTTGATTCCATGATTCCCCACGGTGTCACAATGGAGCCTTGTTTCTAGGAGGTTCTGTACTGTCACAATTGCCTCCTTGATGCCATCAGCCCCTGCAGTGTCACAATGGCTCCTTGGTTCCATGAGGAACACAATAGCTTGGCATAAGCATTGAGCAACAGCTGCTGAACACACCTGGCAACATCTGCTTGCATCAAAAGAGTGCTTCAAGCTGACAATGGCACCAGCAGCTTCCATCTGCAACAGAGACCCAGGAAAGGACAGGCTGTGCCGGTTTGGACAAATGTGGAGGAAAATATCCTCTGATAGAAGGCAGGTTACACCCAGCCCTCCCCCACCAGGTTTTTGGAAAAAAGAACTTTCCTGGGAAGAAAGTGAAAGAGATAAAAACTATTTTTTTAACAAACACACAGGAAAAGGATAGCAATGCTAAATATTAAAAGCTCTCGCTGTGCAGAGAAAGCTGGGATAATTTGAGAGTCCTTCTGTGTTTCGGTGGGGTCTCCTGAAACATCCATAGACAGCGAGGCCCGTGCAAAGAAACAGGGAGCCATTCTTGAGAGAAGTTTCAGAGCTCTTTCTTCTCCAGCCACATGGGCGGGGCACTGCCAAAGAACTGAGCAATCACAGCACAACCAGGGCCCTCCTCGCACAGGGCAACACAAAATAAGCAGTGCTGAACAGGATTAGGGCACATGTGAGCAGGGAGCAGGGAGACCCCCCGTGCCCAGGCCATGCCTCTACCCCAGGGTCCCCTCTCCCATGACCTCATGGCAGGGGGGAGGAACCCCAACACTTCCGTAGGTGTAGTCTCTCTCCTCCTCCTTGCAGCTGGCTCATGGGCCCACATTCAGGGCCCCCACCTCGGGAGAAAATTCTCCCAATGTGCTCTGATGTTGAAAGAGTCAAGAAGAGAAGAAGGGGAAAAAACCCCCAAAGTCCCAGGAAAACAAAGTTCAACTCTCCATCTCCCCCCAGAGAAAAGGAGCTGAAAACTGGCTAAAAAGAAACAAAGTTGCTTCCTCTGCTCTTGCTGCAAGCAGGATGCAGAGGAGTGTGTATGTGTGTCCTTGAACAAACGCTCTGAGAAGTTTGTCCGGTTTTTTTTCCTCTCCCCCCTCTCAGGCTCAGTTGAAAGGCACAGAAATGCACAAAGTTCACTTCTGGGCATAGAGCAGCAATAGGGGATACACACAATAAAGTCACCCCAAGACACAGGGACAGAGAATTCAGTGGAAAGACTCCGAGAATTCTGCTCCCAGAGATCATTCATTCCTGCTCACACTGACCCTTGTAGAAAGGGGACATCGTTCCAGGCAGCCTGTACTGAGCATGTGGCTCCTGAGTGGGGTTTGTTGTTTAGGAAACCTGCTCCGGCTTTTCCATTCTTTCCTTGCAAACAGGAAAACTTCTCCTGGGGCTGTGTGCAGGCAGAGCCCTGAGGAGAGCAGGTGGCACATGGTGCGCTGGGCTGGGACAGCCAGCTGCAGAGCTCAAGGGAAGAAGCCCAAAGTGTCACAATGGCTCCTTGCCTTCACATGCAACACCTGGGTCACAATGGTCTCCTTGATTCCATGAGGCCCCACTGTGTCACAATGGCTCCTTGGTTCCATCAGGTTCCGCAGTGTCACCATGGTCTCCTTTGATCCGCACTGTCATCATGGACAATTGGTTCCATGAGGCCCCGCAGTGTCACAATGGTCCCTTGCTTCCATAGGTTTGATGTTGTAACAAAGGACTCCTTGCTTCTATGAGCTAGCCTGCTTTTTGCAGAGGTGTCTTTGGTTCCAACAAGGCCCCGCTGTGTCTCAGTGCACCCTGGCTTCCATGTGGATCTGGAGTATCACAAAGGCTCCTTGGTTCCACCAGGTCCTGCTGTGTCACAATGGGTCCTGTGGTCCCTGAGGCCCTCCAAAACCATCGTGGAGGCTTGCTTCCATGAGGTTCCATTATGTGCCAGTGGTCATCTTGGTTCCAGGAGTTTCCTTAGTGTCACAATGCCCTCCATGCTTCCATTAGGCCCTGCTTTGCCACAATGGTCCCCTTGTTTCCATGAGGCCCCGCTGTGTCACAATGGACCTATGGTTCCGTGATGTTGCGTGGTGTCACCGTGCTCTTCTTGAATCCGCCGTGTAACCATGGACCATTGGTTCCATGCAGCCGTGTCACAATGGGCTCCTTGATTCCATGATTCCCCACGGTGTCACAATGGAGCCTTGTTTCTAGGAGGTTCTGTACTGTCACAATTGCCTCCTTGATGCCATCAGCCCCTGCAGTGTCACAATGGCTCCTTGGTTCCATGAGGAACACAATAGCTTGGCATAAGCATTGAGCAACAGCTGCTGAACACACCTGGCAACATCTGCTTGCATCAAAAGAGTGCTTCAAGCTGACAATGGCACCAGCAGCTTCCATCTGCAACAGAGACCCAGGAAAGGACAGGCTGTGCCGGTTTGGACAAATGTGGAGGAAAAGATCCTCTGATAGAAGGCAGGTTACACCCAGCCCTCCCCCACCAGGTTTTTGGAAAAAAGAACTTTCCTGGGAAGAAAGTGAAAGAGATAAAAACTATTTTTTTAACAAACACACAGGAAAAGGATAGCAATGCTAAATATTAAAAGCTCTCGCTGTGCAGAGAAAGCTGGGATAATTTGAGAGTCCTTCTGTGTTTCGGTGGGGTCTCCTGAAACATCCATAGACAGCGAGGCCCGTGCAAAGAAACAGGGAGCCATTCTTGAGAGAAGTTTCAGAGCTCTTTCTTCTCCAGCCACATGGGCGGGGCACTGCCAAAGAACTGAGCAATCACAGCACAACCAGGGCCCTCCTCGCACAGGGCAACACAAAATAAGCAGTGCTGAACAGGATTAGGGCACATGTGAGCAGGGAGCAGGGAGACCCCCCGTGCCCAGGCCATGCCTCTACCCCAGGGTCCCCTCTCCCATGACCTCATGGCAGGGGGGAGGAACCCCAACACTTCCGTAGGTGTAGTCTCTCTCCTCCTCCTTGCAGCTGGCTCATGGGCCCACATTCAGGGCCCCCACCTCGGGAGAAAATTCTCCCAATGTGCTCTGATGTTGAAAGAGTCAAGAAGAGAAGAAGGGGAAAAAACCCCCAAAGTCCCAGGAAAACAAAGTTCAACTCTCCATCTCCCCCCAGAGAAAAGGAGCTGAAAACTGGCTAAAAAGAAACAAAGTTGCTTCCTCTGCTCTTGCTGCAAGCAGGATGCAGAGGAGTGTGTATGTGTGTCCTTGAACAAACGCTCTGAGAAGTTTGTCCGGTTTTTTTTCCTCTCCCCCCTCTCAGGCTCAGTTGAAAGGCACAGAAATGCACAAAGTTCACTTCTGGGCATAGAGCAGCAATAGGGGATACACACAATAAAGTCACCCCAAGACACAGGGACAGAGAATTCAGTGGAAAGACTCCGAGAATTCTGCTCCCAGAGATCATTCATTCCTGCTCACACTGACCCTTGTAGAAAGGGGACATCGTTCCAGGCAGCCTGTACTGAGCATGTGGCTCCTGAGTGGGGTTTGTTGTTTAGGAAACCTGCTCCGGCTTTTCCATTCTTTCCTTGCAAACAGGAAAACTTCTCCTGGGGCTGTGTGCAGGCAGAGCCCTGAGGAGAGCAGGTGGCACATGGTGCGCTGGGCTGGGACAGCCAGCTGCAGAGCTCAAGGGAAGAAGCCCAAAGTGTCACAATGGCTCCTTGCCTTCACATGCAACACCTGGGTCACAATGGTCTCCTTGATTCCATGAGGCCCCACTGTGTCACAATGGCTCCTTGGTTCCATCAGGTTCCGCAGTGTCACCATGGTCTCCTTTGATCCGCACTGTCATCATGGACAATTGGTTCCATGAGGCCCCGCAGTGTCACAATGGTCCCTTGCTTCCATAGGTTTGATGTTGTAACAAAGGACTCCTTGCTTCTATGAGCTAGCCTGCTTTTTGCAGAGGTGTCTTTGGTTCCAACAAGGCCCCGCTGTGTCTCAGTGCACCCTGGCTTCCATGTGGATGTGGAGTATCACAAAGGCTCCTTGGTTCCACCAGGTCCTGCTGTGTCACAATGGGTCCTGTGGTCCCTGAGGCCCTCCAAAACCATCGTGGAGGCTTGCTTCCATGAGGTTCCATTATGTGCCAGTGGTCATCTTGGTTCCAGGAGTTTCCTTAGTGTCACAATGCCCTCCATGCTTCCATTAGGCCCTGCTTTGCCACAATGGTCCCCTTGTTTCCATGAGGCCCCGCTGTGTCACAATGGACCTATGGTTCCGTGATGTTGCGTGGTGTCACCGTGCTCTTCTTGAATCCGCCGTGTAACCATGGACCATTGGTTCCATGCAGCCGTGTCACAATGGGCTCCTTGATTCCATGATTCCCCACGGTGTCACAATGGAGCCTTGTTTCTAGGAGGTTCTGTACTGTCACAATTGCCTCCTTGATGCCATCAGCCCCTGCAGTGTCACAATGGCTCCTTGGTTCCATGAGGAACACAATAGCTTGGCATAAGCATTGAGCAACAGCTGCTGAACACACCTGGCAACATCTGCTTGCATCAAAAGAGTGCTTCAAGCTGACAATGGCACCAGCAGCTTCCATCTGCAACAGAGACCCAGGAAAGGACAGGCTGTGCCGGTTTGGACAAATGTGGAGGAAAATATCCTCTGATAGAAGGCAGGTTACACCCAGCCCTCCCCCACCAGGTTTTTGGAAAAAAGAACTTTCCTGGGAAGAAAGTGAAAGAGATAAAAACTATTTTTTTAACAAACACACAGGAAAAGGATAGCAATGCTAAATATTAAAAGCTCTCGCTGTGCAGAGAAAGCTGGGATAATTTGAGAGTCCTTCTGTGTTTCGGTGGGGTCTCCTGAAACATCCATAGACAGCGAGGCCCGTGCAAAGAAACAGGGAGCCATTCTTGAGAGAAGTTTCAGAGCTCTTTCTTCTCCAGCCACATGGGCGGGGCACTGCCAAAGAACTGAGCAATCACAGCACAACCAGGGCCCTCCTCGCACAGGGCAACACAAAATAAGCAGTGCTGAACAGGATTAGGGCACATGTGAGCAGGGAGCAGGGAGACCCCCCGTGCCCAGGCCATGCCTCTACCCCAGGGTCCCCTCTCCCATGACCTCATGGCAGGGGGGAGGAACCCCAACACTTCCGTAGGTGTAGTCTCTCTCCTCCTCCTTGCAGCTGGCTCATGGGCCCACATTCAGGGCCCCCACCTCGGGAGAAAATTCTCCCAATGTGCTCTGATGTTGAAAGAGTCAAGAAGAGAAGAAGGGGAAAAAACCCCCAAAGTCCCAGGAAAACAAAGTTCAACTCTCCATCTCCCCCCAGAGAAAAGGAGCTGAAAACTGGCTAAAAAGAAACAAAGTTGCTTCCTCTGCTCTTGCTGCAAGCAGGATGCAGAGGAGTGTGTATGTGTGTCCTTGAACAAACGCTCTGAGAAGTTTGTCCGGTTTTTTTTCCTCTCCCCCCTCTCAGGCTCAGTTGAAAGGCACAGAAATGCACAAAGTTCACTTCTGGGCATAGAGCAGCAATAGGGGATACACACAATAAAGTCACCCCAAGACACAGGGACAGAGAATTCAGTGGAAAGACTCCGAGAATTCTGCTCCCAGAGATCATTCATTCCTGCTCACACTGACCCTTGTAGAAAGGGGACATCGTTCCAGGCAGCCTGTACTGAGCATGTGGCTCCTGAGTGGGGTTTGTTGTTTAGGAAACCTGCTCCGGCTTTTCCATTCTTTCCTTGCAAACAGGAAAACTTCTCCTGGGGCTGTGTGCAGGCAGAGCCCTGAGGAGAGCAGGTGGCACATGGTGCGCTGGGCTGGGACAGCCAGCTGCAGAGCTCAAGGGAAGAAGCCCAAAGTGTCACAATGGCTCCTTGCCTTCACATGCAACACCTGGGTCACAATGGTCTCCTTGATTCCATGAGGCCCCACTGTGTCACAATGGCTCCTTGGTTCCATCAGGTTCCGCAGTGTCACCATGGTCTCCTTTGATCCGCACTGTCATCATGGACAATTGGTTCCATGAGGCCCCGCAGTGTCACAATGGTCCCTTGCTTCCATAGGTTTGATGTTGTAACAAAGGACTCCTTGCTTCTATGAGCTAGCCTGCTTTTTGCAGAGGTGTCTTTGGTTCCAACAAGGCCCCGCTGTGTCTCAGTGCACCCTGGCTTCCATGTGGATGTGGAGTATCACAAAGGCTCCTTGGTTCCACCAGGTCCTGCTGTGTCACAATGGGTCCTGTGGTCCCTGAGGCCCTCCAAAACCATCGTGGAGGCTTGCTTCCATGAGGTTCCATTATGTGCCAGTGGTCATCTTGGTTCCAGGAGTTTCCTTAGTGTCACAATGCCCTCCATGCTTCCATTAGGCCCTGCTTTGCCACAATGGTCCCCTTGTTTCCATGAGGCCCCGCTGTGTCACAATGGACCTATGGTTCCGTGATGTTGCGTGGTGTCACCGTGCTCTTCTTGAATCCGCCGTGTAACCATGGACCATTGGTTCCATGCAGCCGTGTCACAATGGGCTCCTTGATTCCATGATTCCCCACGGTGTCACAATGGAGCCTTGTTTCTAGGAGGTTCTGTACTGTCACAATTGCCTCCTTGATGCCATCAGCCCCTGCAGTGTCACAATGGCTCCTTGGTTCCATGAGGAACACAATAGCTTGGCATAAGCATTGAGCAACAGCTGCTGAACACACCTGGCAACATCTGCTTGCATCAAAAGAGGGCTTCAAGCTGACAATGGCACCAGCAGCTTCCATCTGCAACAGAGACCCAGGAAAGGACAGGCTGTGCCGGTTTGGACAAATGTGGAGGAAAATATCCTCTGATAGAAGGCAGGTTACACCCAGCCCTCCCCCACCAGGTTTTTGGAAAAAAGAACTTTCCTGGGAAGAAAGTGAAAGAGATAAAAACTATTTTTTTAACAAACACACAGGAAAAGGATAACAATGCTAAATATTAAAAGCTCTCGCTGTGCAGAGAAAGCTGGGATAATTTGAGAGTCCTTCTGTGTTTCGGTGGGGTCTCCTGAAACATCCATAGACAGCGAGGCCCGTGCAAAGAAACAGGGAGCCATTCTTGAGAGAAGTTTCAGAGCTCTTTCTTCTCCAGCCACATGGGCGGGGCACTGCCAAAGAACTGAGCAATCACGGCACAACCAGGGCCCTCCTCACACAGGGCAACACAAAATAAGCAGTGCTGAACAGGGTTAGGGCACATGTGAGCAGGGAGACCCCCCGTGCCCAGGCCATGCCTCTACCCCAGGGTCCCCTCTCCCATGACCTCATGGCAGGGGGGAGGAACCCCAACACTTCCGTAGGTGTAGTCTCTCTCCTCCTCCTTGCAGCTGGCTCATGGGCCCACATTCAGGGCCCCCACCTCGGGAGAAAATTCTCCCAATGTGGTCTGATGTTGAAAGAGTCAAGAAGAGAAGAAGGGGAAAAAACCCCCAAAGTCCCAGGAAAACAAAGTTCAACTCTCCATCTCCCCCCAGAGAAAAGGAGCTGAAAACTGGCTAAAAAGAAACAAAGTTGCTTCCTCTGCTCTTGCTGCAAGCAGGATGCAGAGGAGTGTGTATGTGTGTCCTTGAACAAACGCTCTGAGAAGTTTGTCCGGTTTTTTTTCCTCTCCCCCCTCTCAGGCTCAGTTGAAAGGCACAGAAATGCACAAAGTTCACTTCTGGGCATAGAGCAGCAATAGGGGATACACACAATAAAGTCACCCCAAGACACAGGGACAGAGAATTCAGTGGAAAGACTCCGAGAATTCTGCTCCCAGAGATCATTCATTCCTGCTCACACTGACCCTTGTAGAAAGGGGACATCGTTCCAGGCAGCCCGTACTGAGCATGTGGCTCCTGAGTGGGGTTTGTTGTTTAGGAAACCTGCTCCGGCTTTTCCATTCTTTCCTTGCAAACAGGAAAACTTCTCCTGGGGCTGTGTGCAGGCAGAGCCCTGAGGAGAACAGGTGGCACATGGTGCGCTGGGCTGGGACAGCCAGCTGCAGAGCTCAAGGGAAGAAGCCCAAAGTGTCACAATGGCTCCTTGCCTTCACATGCAACATCTGGGTCACAATGGTCTCCTTGATTCCATGAGGCCCCACTGTGTCACAATGGCTCCTTGGTTCCATCAGGTTCCGCAGTGTCACCATGGTCTCCTTTGATCCGCACTGTCATCATGGACAATTGGTTCCATGAGGCCCCGCAGTGTCACAATGGTCCCTTGCTTCCATAGCTTTTACGTTGTAACAAAGGACTCCTTGCTTCTATGAGCTAGCCTGCTTTTTGCAGAGGTGTCTTTGGTTCCAACAAGGCCCCGCTGTGTCTCAGTGCACCCTGGCTTCCATGTGGATCTGGAGTATCACAAAGGCTCCTTGGTTCCACCAGGTCCTGCTGTGTCACAATGGGTCCTGTGGTCCCTGAGGCCCTCCAAAACCATCGTGGAGGCTTGCTTCCATGAGGTTCCATTATGTGCCAGTGGTCATCTTGGTTCCAGGAGTTTCCTTAGTGTCACAATGCCCTCCATGCTTCCATTAGGCCCTGCTTTGCCACAATGGTCCCCTTGTTTCCATGAGGCCCTGCTGTGTCACAATGGACCTATGGTTCCGTGATGTTGCGTGGTGTCACCGTGCTCTTCTTGAATCCGCCGTGTAACCATGGACCATTGGTTCCATGCAGCCGTGTCACAATGGGCTCCTTGATTCCATGATTCCCCACGGTGTCACAATGGAGCCTTGTTTCTAGGAGGTTCTGTACTGTCACAATTGCCTCCTTGATGCCATCAGCCCCTGCAGTGTCACAATGGCTCCTTGGTTCCATGAGGAACACAATAGCTTGGCATAAGCATTGAGCAACAGCTGCTGAACACACCTGGCAACATCTGCTTGCATCAAAAGAGGGCTTCAAGCTGACAATGGCACCAGCAGCTTCCATCTGCAACAGAGACCCAGGAAAGGACAGGCTGTGCCGGTTTGGACAAATGTGGAGGAAAAGATCCTCTGATAGAAGGCAGGTTACACCCAGCCCTCCCCCACCAGGTTTTTGGAAAAAAGAACTTTCCTGGGAAGAAAGTGAAAGAGATAAAAACTATTTTTTTAACAAACACACAGGAAAAGGATAGCAATGCTAAATATTAAAAGCTCTCGCTGTGCAGAGAAAGCTGGGATAATTTGAGAGTCCTTCCGTGTTTCGGTGGGGTCTCCTGAAACATCCATAGACAGCGAGGCCCGTGCAAAGAAACAGGGAGCCATTCTTGAGAGAAGTTTCAGAGCTCTTTCTTCTCCAGCCACATGGGCGGGGCACTGCCAAAGAACTGAGCAATCACAGCACAACCAGGGCCCTCCTCACACAGGGCAACACAAAATAAGCAGTGCTGAACAGGATTAGGGCACATGTGAGCAGGGAGCAGGGAGACCCCCGTGCCCAGGCCATGCCTCTACCCCAGGGTCCCCTCTCCCATGACCTCATGGCAGGGGGGAGGAACCCCAACACTTCCGTAGGTGTAGTCTCTCTCCTCCTCCTTGCAGCTGGCTCATGGGCCCACATTCAGGGCCCCCACCTCGGGAGAAAATTCTCCCAATGTGCTCTGATGTTGAAAGAGTCAAGAAGAGAAGAAGGGGAAAAAACCCCCAAAGTCCCAGGAAAACAAAGTTCAACTCTCCATCTCCCCCCAGAGAAAAGGAGCTGAAAACTGGCTAAAAAGAAACAAAGTTGCTTCCTCTGCTCTTGCTGCAAGCAGGATGCAGAGGAGTGTGTATGTGTGTCCTTGAACAAACGCTCTGAGAAGTTTGTCCGGTTTTTTTTCCTCTCCCCCCTCTCAGGCTCAGTTGAAAGGCACAGAAATGCACAAAGTTCACTTCTGGGCATAGAGCAGCAATAGGGGATACACACGATAAAGTCACCCCAAGACACAGGGACAGAGAATTCAGTGGAAAGACTCCGAGAATTCTGCTCCCAGAGATCATTCATTCCTGCTCACACTGACCCTTGTAGAAAGGGGACATCGTTCCAGGCAGCCCGTACTGAGCATGTGGCTCCTGAGTGGGGTTTGTTGTTTAGGAAACCTGCTCCGGCTTTTCCATTCTTTCCTTGCAAACAGGAAAACTTCTCCTGGGGCTGTGTGCAGGCAGAGCCCTGAGGAGAGCAGGTGGCACATGGTGCGCTGGGCTGGGACAGCCAGCTGCAGAGCTCAAGGGAAGAAGCCCAAAGTGTCACAATGGCTCCTTGCCTTCACATGCAACACCTGGGTCACAATGGTCTCCTTGATTCCATGAGGCCCCACTGTGTCACAATGGCTCCTTGGTTCCATCAGGTTCCGCAGTGTCACCATGGTCTCCTTTGATCCGCACTGTCATCATGGACAATTGGTTCCATGAGGCCCCGCAGTGTCACAATGGTCCCTTGCTTCCATAGGTTTGATGTTGTAACAAAGGACTCCTTGCTTCTATGAGCTAGCCTGCTTTTTGCAGAGGTGTCTTTGGTTCCAACAAGGCCCCGCTGTGTCTCAGTGCACCCTGGCTTCCATGTGGATCTGGAGTATCACAAAGGCTCCTTGGTTCCACCAGGTCCTGCTGTGTCACAATGGGTCCTGTGGTCCCTGAGGCCCTCCAAAACCATCGTGGAGGCTTGCTTCCATGAGGTTCCATTATGTGCCAGTGGTCATCTTGGTTCCAGGAGTTTCCTTAGTGTCACAATGCCCTCCATGCTTCCATTAGGCCCTGCTTTGCCACAATGGTCCCCTTGTTTCCATGAGGCCCCGCTGTGTCACAATGGACCTATGGTTCCGTGATGTTGCGTGGTGTCACCGTGCTCTTCTTGAATCCGCCGTGTAACCATGGACCATTGGTTCCATGCAGCCGTGTCACAATGGGCTCCTTGATTCCATGATTCCCCACGGTGTCACAATGGAGCCTTGTTTCTAGGAGGTTCTGTACTGTCACAATTGCCTCCTTGATGCCATCAGCCCCTGCAGTGTCACAATGGCTCCTTGGTTCCATGAGGAACACAATAGCTTGGCATAAGCATTGAGCAACAGCTGCTGAACACACCTGGCAACATCTGCTTGCATCAAAAGAGGGCTTCAAGCTGACAATGGCACCAGCAGCTTCCATCTGCAACAGAGACCCAGGAAAGGACAGGCTGTGCCGGTTTGGACAAATGTGGAGGAAAAGATCCTCTGATAGAAGGCAGGTTACACCCAGCCCTCCCCCACCAGGTTTTTGGAAAAAAGAACTTTCCTGGGAAGAAAGTGAAAGAGATAAAAACTATTTTTTTAACAAACACACAGGAAAAGGATAACAATGCTAAATATTAAAAGCTCTCGCTGTGCAGAGAAAGCTGGGATAATTTGAGAGTCCTTCCGTGTTTCGGTGGGGTCTCCTGAAACATCCATAGACAGCGAGGCCCGTGCAAAGAAACAGGGAGCCATTCTTGAGAGAAGTTTCAGAGCTCTTTCTTCTCCAGCCACACGGGCGGGGCACTGCCAAAGAACTGAGCAATCACAGCACAACCAGGGCCCTCCTCACACAGGGCAACACAAAATAAGCAGTGCTGAACAGGGTTAGGGCACATGTGAGCAGGGAGCAGGGAGACCCCCGTGCCCAGGCCATGCCTCTACCCCAGGGTCCCCTCTCCCATGACCTCATGGCAGGGGGGAGGAACCCCAACACTTCCGTAGGTGCAGTCTCTCTCCTCCTCCTTGCAGCTGGCTCATGGGCCCACATTCAGGGCCCCCACCTCGGGAGAAAATTCTCCCAATGTGCTCTGATGTTGAAAGAGTCAAGAAGAGAAGAAGGGGAAAAAACCCCCAAAGTCCCAGGAAAACAAAGTTCAACTCTCCATCTCCCCCCAGAGAAAAGGAGCTGAAAACTGGCTAAAAAGAAACAAAGTTGCTTCCTCTGCTCTTGCTGCAAGCAGGATGCAGAGGAGTGTGTATGTGTGTCCTTGAACAAACGCTCTGAGAAGTTTGTCCGGTTTTTTTTCCTCTCCCCCCTCTCAGGCTCAGTTGAAAGGCACAGAAATGCACAAAGTTCACTTCTGGGCATAGAGCAGCAATAGGGGATACACACAATAAAGTCACCCCAAGACACAGGGACAGAGAATTCAGTGGAAAGACTCCGAGAATTCTGCTCCCAGAGATCATTCATTCCTGCTCACACTGACCCTTGTAGAAAGGGGACATCGTTCCAGGCAGCCCGTACTGAGCATGTGGCTCCTGAGTGGGGTTTGTTGTTTAGGAAACCTGCTCCGGCTTTTCCATTCTTTCCTTGCAAACAGGAAAACTTCTCCTGGGGCTGTGTGCAGGCAGAGCCCTGAGGAGAGCAGGTGGCACATGGTGCGCTGGGCTGGGACAGCCAGCTGCAGAGCTCAAGGGAAGAAGCCCAAAGTGTCACAATGGCTCCTTGCCTTCACATGCAACACCTGGGTCACAATGGTCTCCTTGATTCCATGAGGCCCCACTGTGTCACAATGGCTCCTTGGTTCCATCAGGTTCCGCAGTGTCACCATGGTCTCCTTTGATCCGCACTGTCATCATGGACAATTGGTTCCATGAGGCCCCGCAGTGTCACAATGGTCCCTTGCTTCCATAGGTTTGATGTTGTAACAAAGGACTCCTTGCTTCTATGAGCTTGCCTGCTTTTTGCAGAGGTGTCTTTGGTTCCAACAAGGCCCCGCTGTGTCTCAGTGCACCCTGGCTTCCATGTGGATCTGGAGTATCACAAAGGCTCCTTGGTTCCACCAGGTCCTGCTGTGTCACAATGGGTCCTGTGGTCCCTGAGGCCCTCCAAAACCATCGTGGAGGCTTGCTTCCATGAGGTTCCATTATGTGCCAGTGGTCATCTTGGTTCCAGGAGTTTCCTTAGTGTCACAATGCTCTCCATGCTTCCATTAGGCCCTGCTTTGCCACAATGGTCCCCTTGTTTCCATGAGGCCCCGCTGTGTCACAATGGACCTATGGTTCCGTGATGTTGCGTGGTGTCACCGTGCTCTTCTTGAATCCGCCGTGTAACCATGGACCATTGGTTCCATGCAGCCGTGTCACAATGGGCTCCTTGATTCCATGATTCCCCACGGTGTCACAATGGAGCCTTGTTTCTAGGAGGTTCTGTACTGTCACAATTGCCTCCTTGATGCCATCAGCCCCTGCAGTGTCACAATGGCTCCTTGGTTCCATGAGGAACACAATAGCTTGGCATAAGCATTGAGCAACAGCTGCTGAACACACCTGGCAACATCTGCTTGCATCAAAAGAGGGCTTCAAGCTGACAATGGCACCAGCAGCTTCCATCTGCAACAGAGACCCAGGAAAGGACAGGCTGTGCCGGTTTGGACAAATGTGGAGGAAAATATCCTCTGATAGAAGGCAGGTTACACCCAGCCCTCCCCCACCAGGTTTTTGGAAAAAAGAACTTTCCTGGGAAGAAAGTGAAAGAGATAAAAACTATTTTTTTAACAAACACACAGGAAAAGGATAACAATGCTAAATATTAAAACCTCTCGCTGTGCAGAGAAAGCTGGGATAATTTGAGAGTCCTTCCGTGTTTCGGTGGGGTCTCCTGAAACATCCATAGACAGCGAGGCCCATGCAAAGAAACAGGGAGCCATTCTTGAGAGAAGTTTCAGAGCTCTTTCTTCTCCAGCCACACGGGCGGGGCACTGCCAAAGAACTGAGCAATCACAGCACAACCAGGGCCCTCCTCACACAGGGCAACACAAAATAAGCAGTGCTGAACAGGATTAGGGCACATGTGAGCAGGGAGCAGGGAGACCCCGTGCCCAGGCCATGCCTCTACCCCAGGGTCCCCTCTCCCATGACCTCATGGCAGGGGGGAGGAACCCCAACACTTCCGTAGGTGTAGTCTCTCTCCTCCTCCTTTCAGCTGGCTCATGGGCCCACATTCAGGGCCCCCACCTCGGGAGAAAATTCTCCCAATGTGCTCTGATGTTGAAAGAGTCAAGAAGAGAAGAAGGGGAAAAAACCCCCAAAGTCCCAGGAAAACAAAGTTCAACTCTCCATCTCCCCCCAGAGAAAAGGAGCTGAAAACTGGCTAAAAAGAAACAAAGTTGCTTCCTCTGCTCTTGCTGCAAGCAGGATGCAGAGGAGTGTGTATGTGTGTCCTTGAACAAACGCTCTGAGAAGTTTGTCCGGTTTTTTTTCCTCTCCCCCCTCTCAGGCTCAGTTGAAAGGCACAGAAATGCACAAAGTTCACTTCTGGGCATAGAGCAGCAATAGGGGATACACACAATAAAGTCACCCCAAGACACAGGGACAGAGAATTCAGTGGAAAGACTCCGAGAATTCTGCTCCCAGAGATCATTCATTCCTGCTCACACTGACCCTTGTAGAAAGGGGACATCGTTCCAGGCAGCCCGTACTGAGCATGTGGCTCCTGAGTGGGGTTTGTTGTTTAGGAAACCTGCTCCGGCTTTTCCATTCTTTCCTTGCAAACAGGAAAACTTCTCCTGGGGCTGTGTGCAGGCAGAGCCCTGAGGAGAGCAGGTGGCACATGGTGCGCTGGGCTGGGACAGCCAGCTGCAGAGCTCAAGGGAAGAAGCCCAAAGTGTCACAATGGCTCCTTGCCTTCACATGCAACACCTGGGTCACAATGGTCTCCTTGATTCCATGAGGCCCCACTGTGTCACAATGGCTCCTTGGTTCCATCAGGTTCCGCAGTGTCACCATGGTCTCCTTTGATCCGCACTGTCATCATGGACAATTGGTTCCATGAGGCCCCGCAGTGTCACAATGGTCCCTTGCTTCCATAGGTTTGATGTTGTAACAAAGGACTCCTTGCTTCTATGAGCTTGCCTGCTTTTTGCAGAGGTGTCTTTGGTTCCAACAAGGCCCCGCTGTGTCTCAGTGCACCCTGGCTTCCATGTGGATCTGGAGTATCACAAAGGCTCCTTGGTTCCACCAGGTCCTGCTGTGTCACAATGGGTCCTGTGGTCCCTGAGGCCCTCCAAAACCATCGTGGAGGCTTGCTTCCATGAGGTTCCATTATGTGCCAGTGGTCATCTTGGTTCCAGGAGTTTCCTTAGTGTCACAATGCTCTCCATGCTTCCATTAGGCCCTGCTTTGCCACAATGGTCCCCTTGTTTCCATGAGGCCCCGCTGTGTCACAATGGACCTATGGTTCCGTGATGTTGCGTGGTGTCACCGTGCTCTTCTTGAATCCGCCGTGTAACCATGGACCATTGGTTCCATGCAGCCGTGTCACAATGGGCTCCTTGATTCCATGATTCCCCACGGTGTCACAATGGAGCCTTGTTTCTAGGAGGTTCTGTACTGTCACAATTGCCTCCTTGATGCCATCAGCCCCTGCAGTGTCACAATGGCTCCTTGGTTCCATGAGGAACACAATAGCTTGGCATAAGCATTGAGCAACAGCTGCTGAACACACCTGGCAACATCTGCTTGCATCAAAAGAGGGCTTCAAGCTGACAATGGCACCAGCAGCTTCCATCTGCAACAGAGACCCAGGAAAGGACAGGCTGTGCCGGTTTGGACAAATGTGGAGGAAAAGATCCTCTGATAGAAGGCAGGTTACACCCAGCCCTCCCCCACCAGGTTTTTGGAAAAAAGAACTTTCCTGGGAAGAAAGTGAAAGAGATAAAAACTATTTTTTTAACAAACACACAGGAAAAGGATAACAATGCTAAATATTAAAAGCTCTCGCTGTGCAGAGAAAGCTGGGATAATTTGAGAGTCCTTCTGTGTTTCGGTGGGGTCTCCTGAAACATCCATAGACAGCGAGGCCCGTGCAAAGAAACAGGGAGCGATTCTTGAGAGAAGTTTCAGAGCTCTTTCTTCTCCAGCCACATGGGCGGGGCACTGCCAAAGAACTGAGCAATCACAGCACAACCAGGGCCCTCCTCGCACAGGGCAACACAAAATAAGCAGTGCTGAACAGGATTAGGGCACATGTGAGCAGGGAGCAGGGAGACCCCCGTGCCCAGGCCATGCCTCTACCCCAGGGTCCCCTCTCCCATGACCTCATGGCAGGGGGGAGGAACCCCAACACTTCCGTAGGTGCAGTCTCTCTCCTCCTCCTTGCAGCTGGCTCATGGGCCCACATTCAGGGCCCCCACCTCGGGAGAAAATTCTCCCAATGTGGTCTGATGTTGAAAGAGTCAAGAAGAGAAGAAGGGGAAAAAACCCCCAAAGTCCCAGGAAAACAAAGTTCAACTCTCCATCTCCCCCCAGAGAAAAGGAGCTGAAAACTGGCTAAAAAGAAACAAAGTTGCTTCCTCTGCTCTTGCTGCAAGCAGGATGCAGAGGAGTGTGTATGTGTGTCCTTGAACAAACGCTCTGAGAAGTTTGTCCGGTTTTTTTTCCTCTCCCCCCTCTCAGGCTCAGTTGAAAGGCACAGAAATGCACAAAGTTCACTTCTGGGCATAGAGCAGCAATAGGGGATACACACAATAAAGTCACCCCAAGACACAGGGACAGAGAATTCAGTGGAAAGACTCCGAGAATTCTGCTCCCAGAGATCATTCATTCCTGCTCACACTGACCCTTGTAGAAAGGGGACATCGTTCCAGGCAGCCCGTACTGAGCATGTGGCTCCTGAGTGGGGTTTGTTGTTTAGGAAACCTGCTCCGGCTTTTCCATTCTTTCCTTGCAAACAGGAAAACTTCTCCTGGGGCTGTGTGCAGGCAGAGCCCTGAGGAGAGCAGGTGGCACATGGTGCGCTGGGCTGGGACAGCCAGCTGCAGAGCTCAAGGGAAGAAGCCCAAAGTGTCACAATGGCTCCTTGCCTTCACATGCAACACCTGGGTCACAATGGTCTCCTTGATTCCATGAGGCCCCACTGTGTCACAATGGCTCCTTGGTTCCATCAGGTTCCGCAGTGTCACCATGGTCTCCTTCGATCTGCATTGTCATCATGGACAATTGGTTCCATGAGGCCCCGCAGTGTCACAATGGTCCCTTGCTTCCATAGCTTTTACGTTGTAACAATGGACTCCTTGCTTCTATGAGCTAGCCTGCTTTTTGCAGAGGTGTCTTTGGTTCCAACAAGGCCCCGCTGTGTCTCAGTGCACCCTGGCTTCCATGTGGATCTGGAGTATCACAAAGGCTCCTTGGTTCCACCAGGTCCTGCTGTGTCACAATGGGTCCTGTGGTCCCTGAGGCCCTCCAAAACCATTGTGGAGGCTTGCTTCCATGAGGTTCCATTATGTGCCAGTGGTCATCTTGGTTCCAGGAGTTTCCTTAGTGTCACAATGCCCTCCATGCTTCCATTAGGCCCTGCTTTGCCACAATGGTCCCCTTGTTTCCATGAGGCCCCGCTGTGTCACAATGGACCTATGGTTCCGTGATGTTGCGTGGTGTCACCGTGCTCTTCTTGAATCCGCCGTGTAACCATGGACCATTGGTTCCATGCAGCCGTGTCACAATGGGCTCCTTGATTCCATGATTCCCCACGGTGTCACAATGGAGCCTTGTTTCTAGGAGGTTCTGTACTGTCACAATTGCCTCCTTGATGCCATCAGCCCCTGCAGTGTCACAATGGCTCCTTGGTTCCATGAGGAACACAATAGCTTGGCATAAGCATTGAGCAACAGCTGCTGAACACACCTGGCAACATCTGCTTGCATCAAAAGAGGGCTTCAAGCTGACAATGGCACCAGCAGCTTCCATCTGCAACAGAGACCCAGGAAAGGACAGGCTGTGCCGGTTTGGACAAATGTGGAGGAAAAGATCCTCTGATAGAAGGCAGGTTACACCCAGCCCTCCCCCACCAGGTTTTTGGAAAAAAGAACTTTCCTGGGAAGAAAGTGAAAGAGATAAAAACTATTTTTTTAACAAACACACAGGAAAAGGATAACAATGCTAAATATTAAAAGCTCTCGCTGTGCAGAGAAAGCTGGGATAATTTGAGAGTCCTTCTGTGTTTCGGTGGGGTCTCCTGAAACATCCATAGACAGCGAGGCCCGTGCAAAGAAACAGGGAGCCATTCTTGAGAGAAGTTTCAGAGCTCTTTCTTCTCCAGCCACATGGGCGGGGCACTGCCAAAGAACTGAGCAATCACAGAACAACCAGGGCCCTCCTGGCACAGGGCAACACAAAATAAGCAGTGCTGAACAGGATTAGGGCACATGTGAGCAGGGAGCAGGGAGACCCCCGTGCCCAGGCCATGCCTCTACCCCAGGGTCCCCTCTCCCATGACCTCATGGCAGGGGGGAGGAACCCCAACACTTCCGTAGGTGCAGTCTCTCTCCTCCTCCTTGCAGCTGGCTCATGGGCCCACATTCAGGGCCCCCACCTCGGGAGAAAATTCTCCCAATGTGGTCTGATGTTGAAAGAGTCAAGAAGAGAAGAAGGGGAAAAAACCCCCAAAGTCCCAGGAAAACAAAGTTCAACTCTCCATCTCCCCCCAGAGAAAAGGAGCTGAAAACTGGCTAAAAAGAAACAAAGTTGCTTCCTCTGCTCTTGCTGCAAGCAGGATGCAGAGGAGTGTGTATGTGTGTCCTTGAACAAACGCTCTGAGAAGTTTGTCCGGTTTTTTTTCCTCTCCCCCCTCTCAGGCTCAGTTGAAAGGCACAGAAATGCACAAAGTTCACTTCTGGGCATAGAGCAGCAATAGGGGATACACACAATAAAGTCACCCCAAGACACAGGGACAGAGAATTCAGTGGAAAGACTCCGAGAATTCTGCTCCCAGAGATCATTCATTCCTGCTCACACTGACCCTTGTAGAAAGGGGACATCGTTCCAGGCAGCCCGTACTGAGCATGTGGCTCCTGAGTGGGGTTTGTTGTTTAGGAAACCTGCTCCGGCTTTTCCATTCTTTCCTTGCAAACAGGAAAACTTCTCCTGGGGCTGTGTGCAGGCAGAGCCCTGAGGAGAGCAGGTGGCACATGGTGCGCTGGGCTGGGACAGCCAGCTGCAGAGCTCAAGGGAAGAAGCCCAAAGTGTCACAATGGCTCCTTGCCTTCACATGCAACACCTGGGTCACAATGGTCTCCTTGATTCCATGAGGCCCCACTGTGTCACAATGGCTCCTTGGTTCCATCAGGTTCCGCAGTGTCACCATGGTCTCCTTCGATCCGCATTGTCATCATGGACAATTGGTTCCATGAGGCCCCGCAGTGTCACAATGGTCCCTTGCTTCCATAGCTTTTACGTTGTAACAATGGACTCCTTGCTTCTATGAGCTAGCCTGCTTTTTGCAGAGGTGTCTTTGGTTCCAACAAGGCCCCGCTGTGTCTCAGTGCACCCTGGCTTCCATGTGGATGTGGAGTATCACAAAGGCTCCTTGGTTCCACCAGGTCCTGCTGTGTCACAATGGGTCCTGTGGTCCCTGAGGCCCTCCAAAACCATCGTGGAGGCTTGCTTCCATGAGGTTCCATTATGTGCCAGTGGTCATCTTGGTTCCAGGAGTTTCCTTAGTGTCACAATGCCCTCCATGCTTCCATTAGGCCCTGCTTTGCCACAATGGTCCCCTTGTTTCCATGAGGCCCCGCTGTGTCACAATGGACCTATGGTTCCGTGATGTTGCGTGGTGTCACCGTGCTCTTCTTGAATCCGCCGTGTAACCATGGACCATTGGTTCCATGCAGCCGTGTCACAATGGGCTCCTTGATTCCATGATTCCCCACGGTGTCACAATGGAGCCTTGTTTCTAGGAGGTTCTGTACTGTCACAATTGCCTCCTTGATGCCATCAGCCCCTGCAGTGTCACAATGGCTCCTTGGTTCCATGAGGAACACAATAGCTTGGCATAAGCATTGAGCAACAGCTGCTGAACACACCTGGCAACATCTGCTTGCATCAAAAGAGTGCTTCAAGCTGACAATGGCACCAGCAGCTTCCATCTGCAACAGAGACCCAGGAAAGGACAGGCTGTGCCGGTTTGGACAAATGTGGAGGAAAATATCCTCTGATAGAAGGCAGGTTACACCCAGCCCTCCCCCACCAGGTTTTTGGAAAAAAGAACTTTCCTGGGAAGAAAGTGAAAGAGATAAAAACTATTTTTTTAACAAACACACAGGAAAAGGATAGCAATGCTAAATATTAAAAGCTCTCGCTGTGCAGAGAAAGCTGGGATAATTTGAGAGTCCTTCTGTGTTTCGGTGGGGTCTCCTGAAACATCCATAGACAGCGAGGCCCGTGCAAAGAAACAGGGAGCCATTCTTGAGAGAAGTTTCAGAGCTCTTTCTTCTCCAGCCACATGGGCGGGGCACTGCCAAAGAACTGAGCAATCACAGCACAACCAGGGCCCTCCTCGCACAGGGCAACACAAAATAAGCAGTGCTGAACAGGATTAGGGCACATGTGAGCAGGGAGCAGGGAGACCCCCCGTGCCCAGGCCATGCCTCTACCCCAGGGTCCCCTCTCCCATGACCTCATGGCAGGGGGGAGGAACCCCAACACTTCCGTAGGTGTAGTCTCTCTCCTCCTCCTTGCAGCTGGCTCATGGGCCCACATTCAGGGCCCCCACCTCGGGAGAAAATTCTCCCAATGTGCTCTGATGTTGAAAGAGTCAAGAAGAGAAGAAGGGGAAAAAACCCCCAAAGTCCCAGGAAAACAAAGTTCAACTCTCCATCTCCCCCCAGAGAAAAGGAGCTGAAAACTGGCTAAAAAGAAACAAAGTTGCTTCCTCTGCTCTTGCTGCAAGCAGGATGCAGAGGAGTGTGTATGTGTGTCCTTGAACAAACGCTCTGAGAAGTTTGTCCGGTTTTTTTTCCTCTCCCCCCTCTCAGGCTCAGTTGAAAGGCACAGAAATGCACAAAGTTCACTTCTGGGCATAGAGCAGCAATAGGGGATACACACAATAAAGTCACCCCAAGACACAGGGACAGAGAATTCAGTGGAAAGACTCCGAGAATTCTGCTCCCAGAGATCATTCATTCCTGCTCACACTGACCCTTGTAGAAAGGGGACATCGTTCCAGGCAGCCTGTACTGAGCATGTGGCTCCTGAGTGGGGTTTGTTGTTTAGGAAACCTGCTCCGGCTTTTCCATTCTTTCCTTGCAAACAGGAAAACTTCTCCTGGGGCTGTGTGCAGGCAGAGCCCTGAGGAGAGCAGGTGGCACATGGTGCGCTGGGCTGGGACAGCCAGCTGCAGAGCTCAAGGGAAGAAGCCCAAAGTGTCACAATGGCTCCTTGCCTTCACATGCAACACCTGGGTCACAATGGTCTCCTTGATTCCATGAGGCCCCACTGTGTCACAATGGCTCCTTGGTTCCATCAGGTTCCGCAGTGTCACCATGGTCTCCTTTGATCCGCACTGTCATCATGGACAATTGGTTCCATGAGGCCCCGCAGTGTCACAATGGTCCCTTGCTTCCATAGGTTTGATGTTGTAACAAAGGACTCCTTGCTTCTATGAGCTAGCCTGCTTTTTGCAGAGGTGTCTTTGGTTCCAACAAGGCCCCGCTGTGTCTCAGTGCACCCTGGCTTCCATGTGGATCTGGAGTATCACAAAGGCTCCTTGGTTCCACCAGGTCCTGCTGTGTCACAATGGGTCCTGTGGTCCCTGAGGCCCTCCAAAACCATCGTGGAGGCTTGCTTCCATGAGGTTCCATTATGTGCCAGTGGTCATCTTGGTTCCAGGAGTTTCCTTAGTGTCACAATGCCCTCCATGCTTCCATTAGGCCCTGCTTTGCCACAATGGTCCCCTTGTTTCCATGAGGCCCCGCTGTGTCACAATGGACCTATGGTTCCGTGATGTTGCGTGGTGTCACCGTGCTCTTCTTGAATCCGCCGTGTAACCATGGACCATTGGTTCCATGCAGCCGTGTCACAATGGGCTCCTTGATTCCATGATTCCCCACGGTGTCACAATGGAGCCTTGTTTCTAGGAGGTTCTGTACTGTCACAATTGCCTCCTTGATGCCATCAGCCCCTGCAGTGTCACAATGGCTCCTTGGTTCCATGAGGAACACAATAGCTTGGCATAAGCATTGAGCAACAGCTGCTGAACACACCTGGCAACATCTGCTTGCATCAAAAGAGTGCTTCAAGCTGACAATGGCACCAGCAGCTTCCATCTGCAACAGAGACCCAGGAAAGGACAGGCTGTGCCGGTTTGGACAAATGTGGAGGAAAATATCCTCTGATAGAAGGCAGGTTACACCCAGCCCTCCCCCACCAGGTTTTTGGAAAAAAGAACTTTCCTGGGAAGAAAGTGAAAGAGATAAAAACTATTTTTTTAACAAACACACAGGAAAAGGATAGCAATGCTAAATATTAAAAGCTCTCGCTGTGCAGAGAAAGCTGGGATAATTTGAGAGTCCTTCTGTGTTTCGGTGGGGTCTCCTGAAACATCCATAGACAGCGAGGCCCGTGCAAAGAAACAGGGAGCCATTCTTGAGAGAAGTTTCAGAGCTCTTTCTTCTCCAGCCACATGGGCGGGGCACTGCCAAAGAACTGAGCAATCACAGCACAACCAGGGCCCTCCTCGCACAGGGCAACACAAAATAAGCAGTGCTGAACAGGATTAGGGCACATGTGAGCAGGGAGCAGGGAGACCCCCCGTGCCCAGGCCATGCCTCTACCCCAGGGTCCCCTCTCCCATGACCTCATGGCAGGGGGGAGGAACCCCAACACTTCCGTAGGTGTAGTCTCTCTCCTCCTCCTTGCAGCTGGCTCATGGGCCCACATTCAGGGCCCCCACCTCGGGAGAAAATTCTCCCAATGTGCTCTGATGTTGAAAGAGTCAAGAAGAGAAGAAGGGGAAAAAACCCCCAAAGTCCCAGGAAAACAAAGTTCAACTCTCCATCTCCCCCCAGAGAAAAGGAGCTGAAAACTGGCTAAAAAGAAACAAAGTTGCTTCCTCTGCTCTTGCTGCAAGCAGGATGCAGAGGAGTGTGTATGTGTGTCCTTGAACAAACGCTCTGAGAAGTTTGTCCGGTTTTTTTTCCTCTCCCCCCTCTCAGGCTCAGTTGAAAGGCACAGAAATGCACAAAGTTCACTTCTGGGCATAGAGCAGCAATAGGGGATACACACAATAAAGTCACCCCAAGACACAGGGACAGAGAATTCAGTGGAAAGACTCCGAGAATTCTGCTCCCAGAGATCATTCATTCCTGCTCACACTGACCCTTGTAGAAAGGGGACATCGTTCCAGGCAGCCTGTACTGAGCATGTGGCTCCTGAGTGGGGTTTGTTGTTTAGGAAACCTGCTCCGGCTTTTCCATTCTTTCCTTGCAAACAGGAAAACTTCTCCTGGGGCTGTGTGCAGGCAGAGCCCTGAGGAGAGCAGGTGGCACATGGTGCGCTGGGCTGGGACAGCCAGCTGCAGAGCTCAAGGGAAGAAGCCCAAAGTGTCACAATGGCTCCTTGCCTTCACATGCAACACCTGGGTCACAATGGTCTCCTTGATTCCATGAGGCCCCACTGTGTCACAATGGCTCCTTGGTTCCATCAGGTTCCGCAGTGTCACCATGGTCTCCTTTGATCCGCACTGTCATCATGGACAATTGGTTCCATGAGGCCCCGCAGTGTCACAATGGTCCCTTGCTTCCATAGGTTTGATGTTGTAACAAAGGACTCCTTGCTTCTATGAGCTAGCCTGCTTTTTGCAGAGGTGTCTTTGGTTCCAACAAGGCCCCGCTGTGTCTCAGTGCACCCTGGCTTCCATGTGGATGTGGAGTATCACAAAGGCTCCTTGGTTCCACCAGGTCCTGCTGTGTCACAATGGGTCCTGTGGTCCCTGAGGCCCTCCAAAACCATCGTGGAGGCTTGCTTCCATGAGGTTCCATTATGTGCCAGTGGTCATCTTGGTTCCAGGAGTTTCCTTAGTGTCACAATGCCCTCCATGCTTCCATTAGGCCCTGCTTTGCCACAATGGTCCCCTTGTTTCCATGAGGCCCCGCTGTGTCACAATGGACCTATGGTTCCGTGATGTTGCGTGGTGTCACCGTGCTCTTCTTGAATCCGCCGTGTAACCATGGACCATTGGTTCCATGCAGCCGTGTCACAATGGGCTCCTTGATTCCATGATTCCCCACGGTGTCACAATGGAGCCTTGTTTCTAGGAGGTTCTGTACTGTCACAATTGCCTCCTTGATGCCATCAGCCCCTGCAGTGTCACAATGGCTCCTTGGTTCCATGAGGAACACAATAGCTTGGCATAAGCATTGAGCAACAGCTGCTGAACACACCTGGCAACATCTGCTTGCATCAAAAGAGTGCTTCAAGCTGACAATGGCACCAGCAGCTTCCATCTGCAACAGAGACCCAGGAAAGGACAGGCTGTGCCGGTTTGGACAAATGTGGAGGAAAATATCCTCTGATAGAAGGCAGGTTACACCCAGCCCTCCCCCACCAGGTTTTTGGAAAAAAGAACTTTCCTGGGAAGAAAGTGAAAGAGATAAAAACTATTTTTTTAACAAACACACAGGAAAAGGATAGCAATGCTAAATATTAAAAGCTCTCGCTGTGCAGAGAAAGCTGGGATAATTTGAGAGTCCTTCTGTGTTTCGGTGGGGTCTCCTGAAACATCCATAGACAGCGAGGCCCGTGCAAAGAAACAGGGAGCCATTCTTGAGAGAAGTTTCAGAGCTCTTTCTTCTCCAGCCACATGGGCGGGGCACTGCCAAAGAACTGAGCAATCACAGCACAACCAGGGCCCTCCTCGCACAGGGCAACACAAAATAAGCAGTGCTGAACAGGATTAGGGCACATGTGAGCAGGGAGCAGGGAGACCCCCCGTGCCCAGGCCATGCCTCTACCCCAGGGTCCCCTCTCCCATGACCTCATGGCAGGGGGGAGGAACCCCAACACTTCCGTAGGTGTAGTCTCTCTCCTCCTCCTTGCAGCTGGCTCATGGGCCCACATTCAGGGCCCCCACCTCGGGAGAAAATTCTCCCAATGTGCTCTGATGTTGAAAGAGTCAAGAAGAGAAGAAGGGGAAAAAACCCCCAAAGTCCCAGGAAAACAAAGTTCAACTCTCCATCTCCCCCCAGAGAAAAGGAGCTGAAAACTGGCTAAAAAGAAACAAAGTTGCTTCCTCTGCTCTTGCTGCAAGCAGGATGCAGAGGAGTGTGTATGTGTGTCCTTGAACAAACGCTCTGAGAAGTTTGTCCGGTTTTTTTTCCTCTCCCCCCTCTCAGGCTCAGTTGAAAGGCACAGAAATGCACAAAGTTCACTTCTGGGCATAGAGCAGCAATAGGGGATACACACAATAAAGTCACCCCAAGACACAGGGACAGAGAATTCAGTGGAAAGACTCCGAGAATTCTGCTCCCAGAGATCATTCATTCCTGCTCACACTGACCCTTGTAGAAAGGGGACATCGTTCCAGGCAGCCTGTACTGAGCATGTGGCTCCTGAGTGGGGTTTGTTGTTTAGGAAACCTGCTCCGGCTTTTCCATTCTTTCCTTGCAAACAGGAAAACTTCTCCTGGGGCTGTGTGCAGGCAGAGCCCTGAGGAGAGCAGGTGGCACATGGTGCGCTGGGCTGGGACAGCCAGCTGCAGAGCTCAAGGGAAGAAGCCCAAAGTGTCACAATGGCTCCTTGCCTTCACATGCAACACCTGGGTCACAATGGTCTCCTTGATTCCATGAGGCCCCACTGTGTCACAATGGCTCCTTGGTTCCATCAGGTTCCGCAGTGTCACCATGGTCTCCTTTGATCCGCACTGTCATCATGGACAATTGGTTCCATGAGGCCCCGCAGTGTCACAATGGTCCCTTGCTTCCATAGGTTTGATGTTGTAACAAAGGACTCCTTGCTTCTATGAGCTAGCCTGCTTTTTGCAGAGGTGTCTTTGGTTCCAACAAGGCCCCGCTGTGTCTCAGTGCACCCTGGCTTCCATGTGGATGTGGAGTATCACAAAGGCTCCTTGGTTCCACCAGGTCCTGCTGTGTCACAATGGGTCCTGTGGTCCCTGAGGCCCTCCAAAACCATTGTGGAGGCTTGCTTCCATGAGGTTCCATTATGTGCCAGTGGTCATCTTGGTTCCAGGAGTTTCCTTAGTGTCACAATGCCCTCCATGCTTCCATTAGGCCCTGCTTTGCCACAATGGTCCCCTTGTTTCCATGAGGCCCCGCTGTGTCACAATGGACCTATGGTTCCGTGATGTTGCGTGGTGTCACCGTGCTCTTCTTGAATCCGCCGTGTAACCATGGACCATTGGTTCCATGCAGCCGTGTCACAATGGGCTCCTTGATTCCATGATTCCCCACGGTGTCACAATGGAGCCTTGTTTCTAGGAGGTTCTGTACTGTCACAATTGCCTCCTTGATGCCATCAGCCCCTGCAGTGTCACAATGGCTCCTTGGTTCCATGAGGAACACAATAGCTTGGCATAAGCATTGAGCAACAGCTGCTGAACACACCTGGCAACATCTGCTTGCATCAAAAGAGGGCTTCAAGCTGACAATGGCACCAGCAGCTTCCATCTGCAACAGAGACCCAGGAAAGGACAGGCTGTGCCGGTTTGGACAAATGTGGAGGAAAATATCCTCTGATAGAAGGCAGGTTACACCCAGCCCTCCCCCACCAGGTTTTTGGAAAAAAGAACTTTCCTGGGAAGAAAGTGAAAGAGATAAAAACTATTTTTTTAACAAACACACAGGAAAAGGATAACAATGCTAAATATTAAAAGCTCTCGCTGTGCAGAGAAAGCTGGGATAATTTGAGAGTCCTTCTGTGTTTCGGTGGGGTCTCCTGAAACATCCATAGACAGCGAGGCCCGTGCAAAGAAACAGGGAGCCATTCTTGAGAGAAGTTTCAGAGCTCTTTCTTCTCCAGCCACATGGGCGGGGCACTGCCAAAGAACTGAGCAATCACGGCACAACCAGGGCCCTCCTCACACAGGGCAACACAAAATAAGCAGTGCTGAACAGGGTTAGGGCACATGTGAGCAGGGAGACCCCCCGTGCCCAGGCCATGCCTCTACCCCAGGGTCCCCTCTCCCATGACCTCATGGCAGGGGGGAGGAACCCCAACACTTCCGTAGGTGTAGTCTCTCTCCTCCTCCTTGCAGCTGGCTCATGGGCCCACATTCAGGGCCCCCACCTCGGGAGAAAATTCTCCCAATGTGGTCTGATGTTGAAAGAGTCAAGAAGAGAAGAAGGGGAAAAAACCCCCAAAGTCCCAGGAAAACAAAGTTCAACTCTCCATCTCCCCCCAGAGAAAAGGAGCTGAAAACTGGCTAAAAAGAAACAAAGTTGCTTCCTCTGCTCTTGCTGCAAGCAGGATGCAGAGGAGTGTGTATGTGTGTCCTTGAACAAACGCTCTGAGAAGTTTGTCCGGTTTTTTTTCCTCTCCCCCCTCTCAGGCTCAGTTGAAAGGCACAGAAATGCACAAAGTTCACTTCTGGGCATAGAGCAGCAATAGGGGATACACACAATAAAGTCACCCCAAGACACAGGGACAGAGAATTCAGTGGAAAGACTCCGAGAATTCTGCTCCCAGAGATCATTCATTCCTGCTCACACTGACCCTTGTAGAAAGGGGACATCGTTCCAGGCAGCCCGTACTGAGCATGTGGCTCCTGAGTGGGGTTTGTTGTTTAGGAAACCTGCTCCGGCTTTTCCATTCTTTCCTTGCAAACAGGAAAACTTCTCCTGGGGCTGTGTGCAGGCAGAGCCCTGAGGAGAACAGGTGGCACATGGTGCGCTGGGCTGGGACAGCCAGCTGCAGAGCTCAAGGGAAGAAGCCCAAAGTGTCACAATGGCTCCTTGCCTTCACATGCAACATCTGGGTCACAATGGTCTCCTTGATTCCATGAGGCCCCACTGTGTCACAATGGCTCCTTGGTTCCATCAGGTTCCGCAGTGTCACCATGGTCTCCTTTGATCCGCACTGTCATCATGGACAATTGGTTCCATGAGGCCCCGCAGTGTCACAATGGTCCCTTGCTTCCATAGCTTTTACGTTGTAACAAAGGACTCCTTGCTTCTATGAGCTAGCCTGCTTTTTGCAGAGGTGTCTTTGGTTCCAACAAGGCCCCGCTGTGTCTCAGTGCACCCTGGCTTCCATGTGGATCTGGAGTATCACAAAGGCTCCTTGGTTCCACCAGGTCCTGCTGTGTCACAATGGGTCCTGTGGTCCCTGAGGCCCTCCAAAACCATCGTGGAGGCTTGCTTCCATGAGGTTCCATTATGTGCCAGTGGTCATCTTGGTTCCAGGAGTTTCCTTAGTGTCACAATGCCCTCCATGCTTCCATTAGGCCCTGCTTTGCCACAATGGTCCCCTTGTTTCCATGAGGCCCTGCTGTGTCACAATGGACCTATGGTTCCGTGATGTTGCGTGGTGTCACCGTGCTCTTCTTGAATCCGCCGTGTAACCATGGACCATTGGTTCCATGCAGCCGTGTCACAATGGGCTCCTTGATTCCATGATTCCCCACGGTGTCACAATGGAGCCTTGTTTCTAGGAGGTTCTGTACTGTCACAATTGCCTCCTTGATGCCATCAGCCCCTGCAGTGTCACAATGGCTCCTTGGTTCCATGAGGAACACAATAGCTTGGCATAAGCATTGAGCAACAGCTGCTGAACACACCTGGCAACATCTGCTTGCATCAAAAGAGGGCTTCAAGCTGACAATGGCACCAGCAGCTTCCATCTGCAACAGAGACCCAGGAAAGGACAGGCTGTGCCGGTTTGGACAAATGTGGAGGAAAAGATCCTCTGATAGAAGGCAGGTTACACCCAGCCCTCCCCCACCAGGTTTTTGGAAAAAAGAACTTTCCTGGGAAGAAAGTGAAAGAGATAAAAACTATTTTTTTAACAAACACACAGGAAAAGGATAGCAATGCTAAATATTAAAAGCTCTCGCTGTGCAGAGAAAGCTGGGATAATTTGAGAGTCCTTCCGTGTTTCGGTGGGGTCTCCTGAAACATCCATAGACAGCGAGGCCCGTGCAAAGAAACAGGGAGCCATTCTTGAGAGAAGTTTCAGAGCTCTTTCTTCTCCAGCCACATGGGCGGGGCACTGCCAAAGAACTGAGCAATCACAGCACAACCAGGGCCCTCCTCACACAGGGCAACACAAAATAAGCAGTGCTGAACAGGATTAGGGCACATGTGAGCAGGGAGCAGGGAGACCCCCGTGCCCAGGCCATGCCTCTACCCCAGGGTCCCCTCTCCCATGACCTCATGGCAGGGGGGAGGAACCCCAACACTTCCGTAGGTGTAGTCTCTCTCCTCCTCCTTGCAGCTGGCTCATGGGCCCACATTCAGGGCCCCCACCTCGGGAGAAAATTCTCCCAATGTGCTCTGATGTTGAAAGAGTCAAGAAGAGAAGAAGGGGAAAAAACCCCCAAAGTCCCAGGAAAACAAAGTTCAACTCTCCATCTCCCCCCAGAGAAAAGGAGCTGAAAACTGGCTAAAAAGAAACAAAGTTGCTTCCTCTGCTCTTGCTGCAAGCAGGATGCAGAGGAGTGTGTATGTGTGTCCTTGAACAAACGCTCTGAGAAGTTTGTCCGGTTTTTTTTCCTCTCCCCCCTCTCAGGCTCAGTTGAAAGGCACAGAAATGCACAAAGTTCACTTCTGGGCATAGAGCAGCAATAGGGGATACACACGATAAAGTCACCCCAAGACACAGGGACAGAGAATTCAGTGGAAAGACTCCGAGAATTCTGCTCCCAGAGATCATTCATTCCTGCTCACACTGACCCTTGTAGAAAGGGGACATCGTTCCAGGCAGCCCGTACTGAGCATGTGGCTCCTGAGTGGGGTTTGTTGTTTAGGAAACCTGCTCCGGCTTTTCCATTCTTTCCTTGCAAACAGGAAAACTTCTCCTGGGGCTGTGTGCAGGCAGAGCCCTGAGGAGAGCAGGTGGCACATGGTGCGCTGGGCTGGGACAGCCAGCTGCAGAGCTCAAGGGAAGAAGCCCAAAGTGTCACAATGGCTCCTTGCCTTCACATGCAACACCTGGGTCACAATGGTCTCCTTGATTCCATGAGGCCCCACTGTGTCACAATGGCTCCTTGGTTCCATCAGGTTCCGCAGTGTCACCATGGTCTCCTTTGATCCGCACTGTCATCATGGACAATTGGTTCCATGAGGCCCCGCAGTGTCACAATGGTCCCTTGCTTCCATAGGTTTGATGTTGTAACAAAGGACTCCTTGCTTCTATGAGCTAGCCTGCTTTTTGCAGAGGTGTCTTTGGTTCCAACAAGGCCCCGCTGTGTCTCAGTGCACCCTGGCTTCCATGTGGATCTGGAGTATCACAAAGGCTCCTTGGTTCCACCAGGTCCTGCTGTGTCACAATGGGTCCTGTGGTCCCTGAGGCCCTCCAAAACCATCGTGGAGGCTTGCTTCCATGAGGTTCCATTATGTGCCAGTGGTCATCTTGGTTCCAGGAGTTTCCTTAGTGTCACAATGCCCTCCATGCTTCCATTAGGCCCTGCTTTGCCACAATGGTCCCCTTGTTTCCATGAGGCCCCGCTGTGTCACAATGGACCTATGGTTCCGTGATGTTGCGTGGTGTCACCGTGCTCTTCTTGAATCCGCCGTGTAACCATGGACCATTGGTTCCATGCAGCCGTGTCACAATGGGCTCCTTGATTCCATGATTCCCCACGGTGTCACAATGGAGCCTTGTTTCTAGGAGGTTCTGTACTGTCACAATTGCCTCCTTGATGCCATCAGCCCCTGCAGTGTCACAATGGCTCCTTGGTTCCATGAGGAACACAATAGCTTGGCATAAGCATTGAGCAACAGCTGCTGAACACACCTGGCAACATCTGCTTGCATCAAAAGAGGGCTTCAAGCTGACAATGGCACCAGCAGCTTCCATCTGCAACAGAGACCCAGGAAAGGACAGGCTGTGCCGGTTTGGACAAATGTGGAGGAAAAGATCCTCTGATAGAAGGCAGGTTACACCCAGCCCTCCCCCACCAGGTTTTTGGAAAAAAGAACTTTCCTGGGAAGAAAGTGAAAGAGATAAAAACTATTTTTTTAACAAACACACAGGAAAAGGATAACAATGCTAAATATTAAAAGCTCTCGCTGTGCAGAGAAAGCTGGGATAATTTGAGAGTCCTTCCGTGTTTCGGTGGGGTCTCCTGAAACATCCATAGACAGCGAGGCCCGTGCAAAGAAACAGGGAGCCATTCTTGAGAGAAGTTTCAGAGCTCTTTCTTCTCCAGCCACACGGGCGGGGCACTGCCAAAGAACTGAGCAATCACAGCACAACCAGGGCCCTCCTCACACAGGGCAACACAAAATAAGCAGTGCTGAACAGGGTTAGGGCACATGTGAGCAGGGAGCAGGGAGACCCCCGTGCCCAGGCCATGCCTCTACCCCAGGGTCCCCTCTCCCATGACCTCATGGCAGGGGGGAGGAACCCCAACACTTCCGTAGGTGCAGTCTCTCTCCTCCTCCTTGCAGCTGGCTCATGGGCCCACATTCAGGGCCCCCACCTCGGGAGAAAATTCTCCCAATGTGCTCTGATGTTGAAAGAGTCAAGAAGAGAAGAAGGGGAAAAAACCCCCAAAGTCCCAGGAAAACAAAGTTCAACTCTCCATCTCCCCCCAGAGAAAAGGAGCTGAAAACTGGCTAAAAAGAAACAAAGTTGCTTCCTCTGCTCTTGCTGCAAGCAGGATGCAGAGGAGTGTGTATGTGTGTCCTTGAACAAACGCTCTGAGAAGTTTGTCCGGTTTTTTTTCCTCTCCCCCCTCTCAGGCTCAGTTGAAAGGCACAGAAATGCACAAAGTTCACTTCTGGGCATAGAGCAGCAATAGGGGATACACACAATAAAGTCACCCCAAGACACAGGGACAGAGAATTCAGTGGAAAGACTCCGAGAATTCTGCTCCCAGAGATCATTCATTCCTGCTCACACTGACCCTTGTAGAAAGGGGACATCGTTCCAGGCAGCCCGTACTGAGCATGTGGCTCCTGAGTGGGGTTTGTTGTTTAGGAAACCTGCTCCGGCTTTTCCATTCTTTCCTTGCAAACAGGAAAACTTCTCCTGGGGCTGTGTGCAGGCAGAGCCCTGAGGAGAGCAGGTGGCACATGGTGCGCTGGGCTGGGACAGCCAGCTGCAGAGCTCAAGGGAAGAAGCCCAAAGTGTCACAATGGCTCCTTGCCTTCACATGCAACACCTGGGTCACAATGGTCTCCTTGATTCCATGAGGCCCCACTGTGTCACAATGGCTCCTTGGTTCCATCAGGTTCCGCAGTGTCACCATGGTCTCCTTTGATCCGCACTGTCATCATGGACAATTGGTTCCATGAGGCCCCGCAGTGTCACAATGGTCCCTTGCTTCCATAGGTTTGATGTTGTAACAAAGGACTCCTTGCTTCTATGAGCTTGCCTGCTTTTTGCAGAGGTGTCTTTGGTTCCAACAAGGCCCCGCTGTGTCTCAGTGCACCCTGGCTTCCATGTGGATCTGGAGTATCACAAAGGCTCCTTGGTTCCACCAGGTCCTGCTGTGTCACAATGGGTCCTGTGGTCCCTGAGGCCCTCCAAAACCATCGTGGAGGCTTGCTTCCATGAGGTTCCATTATGTGCCAGTGGTCATCTTGGTTCCAGGAGTTTCCTTAGTGTCACAATGCTCTCCATGCTTCCATTAGGCCCTGCTTTGCCACAATGGTCCCCTTGTTTCCATGAGGCCCCGCTGTGTCACAATGGACCTATGGTTCCGTGATGTTGCGTGGTGTCACCGTGCTCTTCTTGAATCCGCCGTGTAACCATGGACCATTGGTTCCATGCAGCCGTGTCACAATGGGCTCCTTGATTCCATGATTCCCCACGGTGTCACAATGGAGCCTTGTTTCTAGGAGGTTCTGTACTGTCACAATTGCCTCCTTGATGCCATCAGCCCCTGCAGTGTCACAATGGCTCCTTGGTTCCATGAGGAACACAATAGCTTGGCATAAGCATTGAGCAACAGCTGCTGAACACACCTGGCAACATCTGCTTGCATCAAAAGAGGGCTTCAAGCTGACAATGGCACCAGCAGCTTCCATCTGCAACAGAGACCCAGGAAAGGACAGGCTGTGCCGGTTTGGACAAATGTGGAGGAAAATATCCTCTGATAGAAGGCAGGTTACACCCAGCCCTCCCCCACCAGGTTTTTGGAAAAAAGAACTTTCCTGGGAAGAAAGTGAAAGAGATAAAAACTATTTTTTTAACAAACACACAGGAAAAGGATAACAATGCTAAATATTAAAAGCTCTCGCTGTGCAGAGAAAGCTGGGATAATTTGAGAGTCCTTCTGTGTTTCGGTGGGGTCTCCTGAAACATCCATAGACAGCGAGGCCCATGCAAAGAAACAGGGAGCCATTCTTGAGAGAAGTTTCAGAGCTCTTTCTTCTCCAGCCACACGGGCGGGGCACTGCCAAAGAACTGAGCAATCACAGCACAACCAGGGCCCTCCTCACACAGGGCAACACAAAATAAGCAGTGCTGAACAGGATTAGGGCACATGTGAGCAGGGAGCAGGGAGACCCCGTGCCCAGGCCATGCCTCTACCCCAGGGTCCCCTCTCCCATGACCTCATGGCAGGGGGGAGGAACCCCAACACTTCCGTAGGTGTAGTCTCTCTCCTCCTCCTTTCAGCTGGCTCATGGGCCCACATTCAGGGCCCCCACCTCGGGAGAAAATTCTCCCAATGTGCTCTGATGTTGAAAGAGTCAAGAAGAGAAGAAGGGGAAAAAACCCCCAAAGTCCCAGGAAAACAAAGTTCAACTCTCCATCTCCCCCCAGAGAAAAGGAGCTGAAAACTGGCTAAAAAGAAACAAAGTTGCTTCCTCTGCTCTTGCTGCAAGCAGGATGCAGAGGAGTGTGTATGTGTGTCCTTGAACAAACGCTCTGAGAAGTTTGTCCGGTTTTTTTTCCTCTCCCCCCTCTCAGGCTCAGTTGAAAGGCACAGAAATGCACAAAGTTCACTTCTGGGCATAGAGCAGCAATAGGGGATACACACAATAAAGTCACCCCAAGACACAGGGACAGAGAATTCAGTGGAAAGACTCCGAGAATTCTGCTCCCAGAGATCATTCATTCCTGCTCACACTGACCCTTGTAGAAAGGGGACATCGTTCCAGGCAGCCCGTACTGAGCATGTGGCTCCTGAGTGGGGTTTGTTGTTTAGGAAACCTGCTCCGGCTTTTCCATTCTTTCCTTGCAAACAGGAAAACTTCTCCTGGGGCTGTGTGCAGGCAGAGCCCTGAGGAGAGCAGGTGGCACATGGTGCGCTGGGCTGGGACAGCCAGCTGCAGAGCTCAAGGGAAGAAGCCCAAAGTGTCACAATGGCTCCTTGCCTTCACATGCAACACCTGGGTCACAATGGTCTCCTTGATTCCATGAGGCCCCACTGTGTCACAATGGCTCCTTGGTTCCATCAGGTTCCGCAGTGTCACCATGGTCTCCTTTGATCCGCACTGTCATCATGGACAATTGGTTCCATGAGGCCCCGCAGTGTCACAATGGTCCCTTGCTTCCATAGGTTTGATGTTGTAACAAAGGACTCCTTGCTTCTATGAGCTTGCCTGCTTTTTGCAGAGGTGTCTTTGGTTCCAACAAGGCCCCGCTGTGTCTCAGTGCACCCTGGCTTCCATGTGGATCTGGAGTATCACAAAGGCTCCTTGGTTCCACCAGGTCCTGCTGTGTCACAATGGGTCCTGTGGTCCCTGAGGCCCTCCAAAACCATCGTGGAGGCTTGCTTCCATGAGGTTCCATTATGTGCCAGTGGTCATCTTGGTTCCAGGAGTTTCCTTAGTGTCACAATGCTCTCCATGCTTCCATTAGGCCCTGCTTTGCCACAATGGTCCCCTTGTTTCCATGAGGCCCCGCTGTGTCACAATGGACCTATGGTTCCGTGATGTTGCGTGGTGTCACCGTGCTCTTCTTGAATCCGCCGTGTAACCATGGACCATTGGTTCCATGCAGCCGTGTCACAATGGGCTCCTTGATTCCATGATTCCCCACGGTGTCACAATGGAGCCTTGTTTCTAGGAGGTTCTGTACTGTCACAATTGCCTCCTTGATGCCATCAGCCCCTGCAGTGTCACAATGGCTCCTTGGTTCCATGAGGAACACAATAGCTTGGCATAAGCATTGAGCAACAGCTGCTGAACACACCTGGCAACATCTGCTTGCATCAAAAGAGGGCTTCAAGCTGACAATGGCACCAGCAGCTTCCATCTGCAACAGAGACCCAGGAAAGGACAGGCTGTGCCGGTTTGGACAAATGTGGAGGAAAATATCCTCTGATAGAAGGCAGGTTACACCCAGCCCTCCCCCACCAGGTTTTTGGAAAAAAGAACTTTCCTGGGAAGAAAGTGAAAGAGATAAAAACTATTTTTTTAACAAACACACAGGAAAAGGATAACAATGCTAAATATTAAAAGCTCTCGCTGTGCAGAGAAAGCTGGGATAATTTGAGAGTCCTTCTGTGTTTCGGTGGGGTCTCCTGAAACATCCATAGACAGCGAGGCCCATGCAAAGAAACAGGGAGCCATTCTTGAGAGAAGTTTCAGAGCTCTTTCTTCTCCAGCCACACGGGCGGGGCACTGCCAAAGAACTGAGCAATCACAGCACAACCAGGGCCCTCCTCACACAGGGCAACACAAAATAAGCAGTGCTGAACAGGATTAGGGCACATGTGAGCAGGGAGCAGGGAGACCCCGTGCCCAGGCCATGCCTCTACCCCAGGGTCCCCTCTCCCATGACCTCATGGCAGGGGGGAGGAACCCCAACACTTCCGTAGGTGTAGTCTCTCTCCTCCTCCTTTCAGCTGGCTCATGGGCCCACATTCAGGGCCCCCACCTCGGGAGAAAATTCTCCCAATGTGCTCTGATGTTGAAAGAGTCAAGAAGAGAAGAAGGGGAAAAAACCCCCAAAGTCCCAGGAAAACAAAGTTCAACTCTCCATCTCCCCCCAGAGAAAAGGAGCTGAAAACTGGCTAAAAAGAAACAAAGTTGCTTCCTCTGCTCTTGCTGCAAGCAGGATGCAGAGGAGTGTGTATGTGTGTCCTTGAACAAACGCTCTGAGAAGTTTGTCCGGTTTTTTTTCCTCTCCCCCCTCTCAGGCTCAGTTGAAAGGCACAGAAATGCACAAAGTTCACTTCTGGGCATAGAGCAGCAATAGGGGATACACACAATAAAGTCACCCCAAGACACAGGGACAGAGAATTCAGTGGAAAGACTCCGAGAATTCTGCTCCCAGAGATCATTCATTCCTGCTCACACTGACCCTTGTAGAAAGGGGACATCGTTCCAGGCAGCCTGTACTGAGCATGTGGCTCCTGAGTGGGGTTTGTTGTTTAGGAAACCTGCTCCGGCTTTTCCATTCTTTCCTTGCAAACAGGAAAACTTCTCCTGGGGCTGTGTGCAGGCAGAGCCCTGAGGAGAGCAGGTGGCACATGGTGCGCTGGGCTGGGACAGCCAGCTGCAGAGCTCAAGGGAAGAAGCCCAAAGTGTCACAATGGCTCCTTGCCTTCACATGCAACACCTGGGTCACAATGGTCTCCTTGATTCCATGAGGCCCCACTGTGTCACAATGGCTCCTTGGTTCCATCAGGTTCCGCAGTGTCACCATGGTCTCCTTTGATCCGCACTGTCATCATGGACAATTGGTTCCATGAGGCCCCGCAGTGTCACAATGGTCCCTTGCTTCCATAGGTTTGATGTTGTAACAAAGGACTCCTTGCTTCTATGAGCTAGCCTGCTTTTTGCAGAGGTGTCTTTGGTTCCAACAAGGCCCCGCTGTGTCTCAGTGCACCCTGGCTTCCATGTGGATCTGGAGTATCACAAAGGCTCCTTGGTTCCACCAGGTCCTGCTGTGTCACAATGGGTCCTGTGGTCCCTGAGGCCCTCCAAAACCATTGTGGAGGCTTGCTTCCATGAGGTTCCATTATGTGCCAGTGGTCATCTTGGTTCCAGGAGTTTCCTTAGTGTCACAATGCCCTCCATGCTTCCATTAGGCCCTGCTTTGCCACAATGGTCCCCTTGTTTCCATGAGGCCCCGCTGTGTCACAATGGACCTATGGTTCCGTGATGTTGCGTGGTGTCACCGTGCTCTTCTTGAATCCGCCGTGTAACCATGGACCATTGGTTCCATGCAGCCGTGTCACAATGGGCTCCTTGATTCCATGATTCCCCACGGTGTCACAATGGAGCCTTGTTTCTAGGAGGTTCTGTACTGTCACAATTGCCTCCTTGATGCCATCAGCCCCTGCAGTGTCACAATGGCTCCTTGGTTCCATGAGGAACACAATAGCTTGGCATAAGCATTGAGCAACAGCTGCTGAACACACCTGGCAACATCTGCTTGCATCAAAAGAGGGCTTCAAGCTGACAATGGCACCAGCAGCTTCCATCTGCAACAGAGACCCAGGAAAGGACAGGCTGTGCCGGTTTGGACAAATGTGGAGGAAAAGATCCTCTGATAGAAGGCAGGTTACACCCAGCCCTCCCCCACCAGGTTTTTGGAAAAAAGAACTTTCCTGGGAAGAAAGTGAAAGAGATAAAAACTATTTTTTTAACAAACACACAGGAAAAGGATAACAATGCTAAATATTAAAAGCTCTCGCTGTGCAGAGAAAGCTGGGATAATTTGAGAGTCCTTCTGTGTTTCGGTGGGGTCTCCTGAAACATCCATAGACAGCGAGGCCCGTGCAAAGAAACAGGGAGCGATTCTTGAGAGAAGTTTCAGAGCTCTTTCTTCTCCAGCCACATGGGCGGGGCACTGCCAAAGAACTGAGCAATCACAGCACAACCAGGGCCCTCCTCGCACAGGGCAACACAAAATAAGCAGTGCTGAACAGGATTAGGGCACATGTGAGCAGGGAGCAGGGAGACCCCCGTGCCCAGGCCATGCCTCTACCCCAGGGTCCCCTCTCCCATGACCTCATGGCAGGGGGGAGGAACCCCAACACTTCCGGAGGTGTAGTCTCTCTCCTCCTCCTTGCAGCTGGCTCATGGGCCCACATTCAGGGCCCCCACCTCGGGAGAAAATTCTCCCAATGTGGTCTGATGTTGAAAGAGTCAAGAAGAGAAGAAGGGGAAAAAACCCCCAAAGTCCCAGGAAAACAAAGTTCAACTCTCCATCTCCCCCCAGAGAAAAGGAGCTGAAAACTGGCTAAAAAGAAACAAAGTTGCTTCCTCTGCTCTTGCTGCAAGCAGGATGCAGAGGAGTGTGTATGTGTGTCCTTGAACAAACGCTCTGAGAAGTTTGTCCGGTTTTTTTTCCTCTCCCCCCTCTCAGGCTCAGTTGAAAGGCACAGAAATGCACAAAGTTCACTTCTGGGCATAGAGCAGCAATAGGGGATACACACAATAAAGTCACCCCAAGACACAGGGACAGAGAATTCAGTGGAAAGACTCCGAGAATTCTGCTCCCAGAGATCATTCATTCCTGCTCACACTGACCCTTGTAGAAAGGGGACATCGTTCCAGGCAGCCCGTACTGAGCATGTGGCTCCTGAGTGGGGTTTGTTGTTTAGGAAACCTGCTCCGGCTTTTCCATTCTTTCCTTGCAAACAGGAAAACTTCTCCTGGGGCTGTGTGCAGGCAGAGCCCTGAGGAGAGCAGGTGGCACATGGTGCGCTGGGCTGGGACAGCCAGCTGCAGAGCTCAAGGGAAGAAGCCCAAAGTGTCACAATGGCTCCTTGCCTTCACATGCAACACCTGGGTCACAATGGTCTCCTTGATTCCATGAGGCCCCACTGTGTCACAATGGCTCCTTGGTTCCATCAGGTTCCGCAGTGTCACCATGGTCTCCTTCGATCTGCATTGTCATCATGGACAATTGGTTCCATGAGGCCCCGCAGTGTCACAATGGTCCCTTGCTTCCATAGCTTTTACGTTGTAACAATGGACTCCTTGCTTCTATGAGCTAGCCTGCTTTTTGCAGAGGTGTCTTTGGTTCCAACAAGGCCCCGCTGTGTCTCAGTGCACCCTGGCTTCCATGTGGATCTGGAGTATCACAAAGGCTCCTTGGTTCCACCAGGTCCTGCTGTGTCACAATGGGTCCTGTGGTCCCTGAGGCCCTCCAAAACCATTGTGGAGGCTTGCTTCCATGAGGTTCCATTATGTGCCAGTGGTCATCTTGGTTCCAGGAGTTTCCTTAGTGTCACAATGCCCTCCATGCTTCCATTAGGCCCTGCTTTGCCACAATGGTCCCCTTGTTTCCATGAGGCCCCGCTGTGTCACAATGGACCTATGGTTCCGTGATGTTGCGTGGTGTCACCGTGCTCTTCTTGAATCCGCCGTGTAACCATGGACCATTGGTTCCATGCAGCCGTGTCACAATGGGCTCCTTGATTCCATGATTCCCCACGGTGTCACAATGGAGCCTTGTTTCTAGGAGGTTCTGTACTGTCACAATTGCCTCCTTGATGCCATCAGCCCCTGCAGTGTCACAATGGCTCCTTGGTTCCATGAGGAACACAATAGCTTGGCATAAGCATTGAGCAACAGCTGCTGAACACACCTGGCAACATCTGCTTGCATCAAAAGAGGGCTTCAAGCTGACAATGGCACCAGCAGCTTCCATCTGCAACAGAGACCCAGGAAAGGACAGGCTGTGCCGGTTTGGACAAATGTGGAGGAAAAGATCCTCTGATAGAAGGCAGGTTACACCCAGCCCTCCCCCACCAGGTTTTTGGAAAAAAGAACTTTCCTGGGAAGAAAGTGAAAGAGATAAAAACTATTTTTTTAACAAACACACAGGAAAAGGATAACAATGCTAAATATTAAAAGCTCTCGCTGTGCAGAGAAAGCTGGGATAATTTGAGAGTCCTTCTGTGTTTCGGTGGGGTCTCCTGAAACATCCATAGACAGCGAGGCCCGTGCAAAGAAACAGGGAGCCATTCTTGAGAGAAGTTTCAGAGCTCTTTCTTCTCCAGCCACATGGGCGGGGCACTGCCAAAGAACTGAGCAATCACAGAACAACCAGGGCCCTCCTGGCACAGGGCAACACAAAATAAGCAGTGCTGAACAGGATTAGGGCACATGTGAGCAGGGAGCAGGGAGACCCCCGTGCCCAGGCCATGCCTCTACCCCAGGGTCCCCTCTCCCATGACCTCATGGCAGGGGGGAGGAACCCCAACACTTCCGTAGGTGCAGTCTCTCTCCTCCTCCTTGCAGCTGGCTCATGGGCCCACATTCAGGGCCCCCACCTCGGGAGAAAATTCTCCCAATGTGGTCTGATGTTGAAAGAGTCAAGAAGAGAAGAAGGGGAAAAAACCCCCAAAGTCCCAGGAAAACAAAGTTCAACTCTCCATCTCCCCCCAGAGAAAAGGAGCTGAAAACTGGCTAAAAAGAAACAAAGTTGCTTCCTCTGCTCTTGCTGCAAGCAGGATGCAGAGGAGTGTGTATGTGTGTCCTTGAACAAACGCTCTGAGAAGTTTGTCCGGTTTTTTTTCCTCTCCCCCCTCTCAGGCTCAGTTGAAAGGCACAGAAATGCACAAAGTTCACTTCTGGGCATAGAGCAGCAATAGGGGATACACACAATAAAGTCACCCCAAGACACAGGGACAGAGAATTCAGTGGAAAGACTCCGAGAATTCTGCTCCCAGAGATCATTCATTCCTGCTCACACTGACCCTTGTAGAAAGGGGACATCGTTCCAGGCAGCCCGTACTGAGCATGTGGCTCCTGAGTGGGGTTTGTTGTTTAGGAAACCTGCTCCGGCTTTTCCATTCTTTCCTTGCAAACAGGAAAACTTCTCCTGGGGCTGTGTGCAGGCAGAGCCCTGAGGAGAGCAGGTGGCACATGGTGCGCTGGGCTGGGACAGCCAGCTGCAGAGCTCAAGGGAAGAAGCCCAAAGTGTCACAATGGCTCCTTGCCTTCACATGCAACACCTGGGTCACAATGGTCTCCTTGATTCCATGAGGCCCCACTGTGTCACAATGGCTCCTTGGTTCCATCAGGTTCCGCAGTGTCACCATGGTCTCCTTCGATCCGCATTGTCATCATGGACAATTGGTTCCATGAGGCCCCGCAGTGTCACAATGGTCCCTTGCTTCCATAGCTTTTACGTTGTAACAATGGACTCCTTGCTTCTATGAGCTAGCCTGCTTTTTGCAGAGGTGTCTTTGGTTCCAACAAGGCCCCGCTGTGTCTCAGTGCACCCTGGCTTCCATGTGGATGTGGAGTATCACAAAGGCTCCTTGGTTCCACCAGGTCCTGCTGTGTCACAATGGGTCCTGTGGTCCCTGAGGCCCTCCAAAACCATCGTGGAGGCTTGCTTCCATGAGGTTCCATTATGTGCCAGTGGTCATCTTGGTTCCAGGAGTTTCCTTAGTGTCACAATGCCCTCCATGCTTCCATTAGGCCCTGCTTTGCCACAATGGTCCCCTTGTTTCCATGAGGCCCCGCTGTGTCACAATGGACCTATGGTTCCGTGATGTTGCGTGGTGTCACCGTGCTCTTCTTGAATCCGCCGTGTAACCATGGACCATTGGTTCCATGCAGCCGTGTCACAATGGGCTCCTTGATTCCATGATTCCCCACGGTGTCACAATGGAGCCTTGTTTCTAGGAGGTTCTGTACTGTCACAATTGCCTCCTTGATGCCATCAGCCCCTGCAGTGTCACAATGGCTCCTTGGTTCCATGAGGAACACAATAGCTTGGCATAAGCATTGAGCAACAGCTGCTGAACACACCTGGCAACATCTGCTTGCATCAAAAGAGTGCTTCAAGCTGACAATGGCACCAGCAGCTTCCATCTGCAACAGAGACCCAGGAAAGGACAGGCTGTGCCGGTTTGGACAAATGTGGAGGAAAATATCCTCTGATAGAAGGCAGGTTACACCCAGCCCTCCCCCACCAGGTTTTTGGAAAAAAGAACTTTCCTGGGAAGAAAGTGAAAGAGATAAAAACTATTTTTTTAACAAACACACAGGAAAAGGATAGCAATGCTAAATATTAAAAGCTCTCGCTGTGCAGAGAAAGCTGGGATAATTTGAGAGTCCTTCTGTGTTTCGGTGGGGTCTCCTGAAACATCCATAGACAGCGAGGCCCGTGCAAAGAAACAGGGAGCCATTCTTGAGAGAAGTTTCAGAGCTCTTTCTTCTCCAGCCACATGGGCGGGGCACTGCCAAAGAACTGAGCAATCACAGCACAACCAGGGCCCTCCTCGCACAGGGCAACACAAAATAAGCAGTGCTGAACAGGATTAGGGCACATGTGAGCAGGGAGCAGGGAGACCCCCCGTGCCCAGGCCATGCCTCTACCCCAGGGTCCCCTCTCCCATGACCTCATGGCAGGGGGGAGGAACCCCAACACTTCCGTAGGTGTAGTCTCTCTCCTCCTCCTTGCAGCTGGCTCATGGGCCCACATTCAGGGCCCCCACCTCGGGAGAAAATTCTCCCAATGTGCTCTGATGTTGAAAGAGTCAAGAAGAGAAGAAGGGGAAAAAACCCCCAAAGTCCCAGGAAAACAAAGTTCAACTCTCCATCTCCCCCCAGAGAAAAGGAGCTGAAAACTGGCTAAAAAGAAACAAAGTTGCTTCCTCTGCTCTTGCTGCAAGCAGGATGCAGAGGAGTGTGTATGTGTGTCCTTGAACAAACGCTCTGAGAAGTTTGTCCGGTTTTTTTTCCTCTCCCCCCTCTCAGGCTCAGTTGAAAGGCACAGAAATGCACAAAGTTCACTTCTGGGCATAGAGCAGCAATAGGGGATACACACAATAAAGTCACCCCAAGACACAGGGACAGAGAATTCAGTGGAAAGACTCCGAGAATTCTGCTCCCAGAGATCATTCATTCCTGCTCACACTGACCCTTGTAGAAAGGGGACATCGTTCCAGGCAGCCTGTACTGAGCATGTGGCTCCTGAGTGGGGTTTGTTGTTTAGGAAACCTGCTCCGGCTTTTCCATTCTTTCCTTGCAAACAGGAAAACTTCTCCTGGGGCTGTGTGCAGGCAGAGCCCTGAGGAGAGCAGGTGGCACATGGTGCGCTGGGCTGGGACAGCCAGCTGCAGAGCTCAAGGGAAGAAGCCCAAAGTGTCACAATGGCTCCTTGCCTTCACATGCAACACCTGGGTCACAATGGTCTCCTTGATTCCATGAGGCCCCACTGTGTCACAATGGCTCCTTGGTTCCATCAGGTTCCGCAGTGTCACCATGGTCTCCTTTGATCCGCACTGTCATCATGGACAATTGGTTCCATGAGGCCCCGCAGTGTCACAATGGTCCCTTGCTTCCATAGGTTTGATGTTGTAACAAAGGACTCCTTGCTTCTATGAGCTAGCCTGCTTTTTGCAGAGGTGTCTTTGGTTCCAACAAGGCCCCGCTGTGTCTCAGTGCACCCTGGCTTCCATGTGGATCTGGAGTATCACAAAGGCTCCTTGGTTCCACCAGGTCCTGCTGTGTCACAATGGGTCCTGTGGTCCCTGAGGCCCTCCAAAACCATCGTGGAGGCTTGCTTCCATGAGGTTCCATTATGTGCCAGTGGTCATCTTGGTTCCAGGAGTTTCCTTAGTGTCACAATGCCCTCCATGCTTCCATTAGGCCCTGCTTTGCCACAATGGTCCCCTTGTTTCCATGAGGCCCCGCTGTGTCACAATGGACCTATGGTTCCGTGATGTTGCGTGGTGTCACCGTGCTCTTCTTGAATCCGCCGTGTAACCATGGACCATTGGTTCCATGCAGCCGTGTCACAATGGGCTCCTTGATTCCATGATTCCCCACGGTGTCACAATGGAGCCTTGTTTCTAGGAGGTTCTGTACTGTCACAATTGCCTCCTTGATGCCATCAGCCCCTGCAGTGTCACAATGGCTCCTTGGTTCCATGAGGAACACAATAGCTTGGCATAAGCATTGAGCAACAGCTGCTGAACACACCTGGCAACATCTGCTTGCATCAAAAGAGTGCTTCAAGCTGACAATGGCACCAGCAGCTTCCATCTGCAACAGAGACCCAGGAAAGGACAGGCTGTGCCGGTTTGGACAAATGTGGAGGAAAATATCCTCTGATAGAAGGCAGGTTACACCCAGCCCTCCCCCACCAGGTTTTTGGAAAAAAGAACTTTCCTGGGAAGAAAGTGAAAGAGATAAAAACTATTTTTTTAACAAACACACAGGAAAAGGATAGCAATGCTAAATATTAAAAGCTCTCGCTGTGCAGAGAAAGCTGGGATAATTTGAGAGTCCTTCTGTGTTTCGGTGGGGTCTCCTGAAACATCCATAGACAGCGAGGCCCGTGCAAAGAAACAGGGAGCCATTCTTGAGAGAAGTTTCAGAGCTCTTTCTTCTCCAGCCACATGGGCGGGGCACTGCCAAAGAACTGAGCAATCACAGCACAACCAGGGCCCTCCTCGCACAGGGCAACACAAAATAAGCAGTGCTGAACAGGATTAGGGCACATGTGAGCAGGGAGCAGGGAGACCCCCCGTGCCCAGGCCATGCCTCTACCCCAGGGTCCCCTCTCCCATGACCTCATGGCAGGGGGGAGGAACCCCAACACTTCCGTAGGTGTAGTCTCTCTCCTCCTCCTTGCAGCTGGCTCATGGGCCCACATTCAGGGCCCCCACCTCGGGAGAAAATTCTCCCAATGTGCTCTGATGTTGAAAGAGTCAAGAAGAGAAGAAGGGGAAAAAACCCCCAAAGTCCCAGGAAAACAAAGTTCAACTCTCCATCTCCCCCCAGAGAAAAGGAGCTGAAAACTGGCTAAAAAGAAACAAAGTTGCTTCCTCTGCTCTTGCTGCAAGCAGGATGCAGAGGAGTGTGTATGTGTGTCCTTGAACAAACGCTCTGAGAAGTTTGTCCGGTTTTTTTTCCTCTCCCCCCTCTCAGGCTCAGTTGAAAGGCACAGAAATGCACAAAGTTCACTTCTGGGCATAGAGCAGCAATAGGGGATACACACAATAAAGTCACCCCAAGACACAGGGACAGAGAATTCAGTGGAAAGACTCCGAGAATTCTGCTCCCAGAGATCATTCATTCCTGCTCACACTGACCCTTGTAGAAAGGGGACATCGTTCCAGGCAGCCCGTACTGAGCATGTGGCTCCTGAGTGGGGTTTGTTGTTTAGGAAACCTGCTCCGGCTTTTCCATTCTTTCCTTGCAAACAGGAAAACTTCTCCTGGGGCTGTGTGCAGGCAGAGCCCTGAGGAGAGCAGGTGGCACATGGTGCGCTGGGCTGGGACAGCCAGCTGCAGAGCTCAAGGGAAGAAGCCCAAAGTGTCACAATGGCTCCTTGCCTTCACATGCAACACCTGGGTCACAATGGTCTCCTTGATTCCATGAGGCCCCACTGTGTCACAATGGCTCCTTGGTTCCATCAGGTTCCGCAGTGTCACCATGGTCTCCTTTGATCCGCACTGTCATCATGGACAATTGGTTCCATGAGGCCCCGCAGTGTCACAATGGTCCCTTGCTTCCATAGGTTTGATGTTGTAACAAAGGACTCCTTGCTTCTATGAGCTAGCCTGCTTTTTGCAGAGGTGTCTTTGGTTCCAACAAGGCCCCGCTGTGTCTCAGTGCACCCTGGCTTCCATGTGGATCTGGAGTATCACAAAGGCTCCTTGGTTCCACCAGGTCCTGCTGTGTCACAATGGGTCCTGTGGTCCCTGAGGCCCTCCAAAACCATCGTGGAGGCTTGCTTCCATGAGGTTCCATTATGTGCCAGTGGTCATCTTGGTTCCAGGAGTTTCCTTAGTGTCACAATGCCCTCCATGCTTCCATTAGGCCCTGCTTTGCCACAATGGTCCCCTTGTTTCCATGAGGCCCCGCTGTGTCACAATGGACCTATGGTTCCGTGATGTTGCGTGGTGTCACCGTGCTCTTCTTGAATCCGCCGTGTAACCATGGACCATTGGTTCCATGCAGCCGTGTCACAATGGGCTCCTTGATTCCATGATTCCCCACGGTGTCACAATGGAGCCTTGTTTCTAGGAGGTTCTGTACTGTCACAATTGCCTCCTTGATGCCATCAGCCCCTGCAGTGTCACAATGGCTCCTTGGTTCCATGAGGAACACAATAGCTTGGCATAAGCATTGAGCAACAGCTGCTGAACACACCTGGCAACATCTGCTTGCATCAAAAGAGTGCTTCAAGCTGACAATGGCACCAGCAGCTTCCATCTGCAACAGAGACCCAGGAAAGGACAGGCTGTGCCGGTTTGGACAAATGTGGAGGAAAATATCCTCTGATAGAAGGCAGGTTACACCCAGCCCTCCCCCACCAGGTTTTTGGAAAAAAGAACTTTCCTGGGAAGAAAGTGAAAGAGATAAAAACTATTTTTTTAACAAACACACAGGAAAAGGATAGCAATGCTAAATATTAAAAGCTCTCGCTGTGCAGAGAAAGCTGGGATAATTTGAGAGTCCTTCTGTGTTTCGGTGGGGTCTCCTGAAACATCCATAGACAGCGAGGCCCGTGCAAAGAAACAGGGAGCCATTCTTGAGAGAAGTTTCAGAGCTCTTTCTTCTCCAGCCACATGGGCGGGGCACTGCCAAAGAACTGAGCAATCACAGCACAACCAGGGCCCTCCTCGCACAGGGCAACACAAAATAAGCAGTGCTGAACAGGATTAGGGCACATGTGAGCAGGGAGCAGGGAGACCCCCCGTGCCCAGGCCATGCCTCTACCCCAGGGTCCCCTCTCCCATGACCTCATGGCAGGGGGGAGGAACCCCAACACTTCCGTAGGTGTAGTCTCTCTCCTCCTCCTTGCAGCTGGCTCATGGGCCCACATTCAGGGCCCCCACCTCGGGAGAAAATTCTCCCAATGTGCTCTGATGTTGAAAGAGTCAAGAAGAGAAGAAGGGGAAAAAACCCCCAAAGTCCCAGGAAAACAAAGTTCAACTCTCCATCTCCCCCCAGAGAAAAGGAGCTGAAAACTGGCTAAAAAGAAACAAAGTTGCTTCCTCTGCTCTTGCTGCAAGCAGGATGCAGAGGAGTGTGTATGTGTGTCCTTGAACAAACGCTCTGAGAAGTTTGTCCGGTTTTTTTTCCTCTCCCCCCTCTCAGGCTCAGTTGAAAGGCACAGAAATGCACAAAGTTCACTTCTGGGCATAGAGCAGCAATAGGGGATACACACAATAAAGTCACCCCAAGACACAGGGACAGAGAATTCAGTGGAAAGACTCCGAGAATTCTGCTCCCAGAGATCATTCATTCCTGCTCACACTGACCCTTGTAGAAAGGGGACATCGTTCCAGGCAGCCTGTACTGAGCATGTGGCTCCTGAGTGGGGTTTGTTGTTTAGGAAACCTGCTCCGGCTTTTCCATTCTTTCCTTGCAAACAGGAAAACTTCTCCTGGGGCTGTGTGCAGGCAGAGCCCTGAGGAGAGCAGGTGGCACATGGTGCGCTGGGCTGGGACAGCCAGCTGCAGAGCTCAAGGGAAGAAGCCCAAAGTGTCACAATGGCTCCTTGCCTTCACATGCAACACCTGGGTCACAATGGTCTCCTTGATTCCATGAGGCCCCACTGTGTCACAATGGCTCCTTGGTTCCATCAGGTTCCGCAGTGTCACCATGGTCTCCTTTGATCCGCACTGTCATCATGGACAATTGGTTCCATGAGGCCCCGCAGTGTCACAATGGTCCCTTGCTTCCATAGGTTTGATGTTGTAACAAAGGACTCCTTGCTTCTATGAGCTAGCCTGCTTTTTGCAGAGGTGTCTTTGGTTCCAACAAGGCCCCGCTGTGTCTCAGTGCACCCTGGCTTCCATGTGGATGTGGAGTATCACAAAGGCTCCTTGGTTCCACCAGGTCCTGCTGTGTCACAATGGGTCCTGTGGTCCCTGAGGCCCTCCAAAACCATCGTGGAGGCTTGCTTCCATGAGGTTCCATTATGTGCCAGTGGTCATCTTGGTTCCAGGAGTTTCCTTAGTGTCACAATGCCCTCCATGCTTCCATTAGGCCCTGCTTTGCCACAATGGTCCCCTTGTTTCCATGAGGCCCCGCTGTGTCACAATGGACCTATGGTTCCGTGATGTTGCGTGGTGTCACCGTGCTCTTCTTGAATCCGCCGTGTAACCATGGACCATTGGTTCCATGCAGCCGTGTCACAATGGGCTCCTTGATTCCATGATTCCCCACGGTGTCACAATGGAGCCTTGTTTCTAGGAGGTTCTGTACTGTCACAATTGCCTCCTTGATGCCATCAGCCCCTGCAGTGTCACAATGGCTCCTTGGTTCCATGAGGAACACAATAGCTTGGCATAAGCATTGAGCAACAGCTGCTGAACACACCTGGCAACATCTGCTTGCATCAAAAGAGGGCTTCAAGCTGACAATGGCACCAGCAGCTTCCATCTGCAACAGAGACCCAGGAAAGGACAGGCTGTGCCGGTTTGGACAAATGTGGAGGAAAATATCCTCTGATAGAAGGCAGGTTACACCCAGCCCTCCCCCACCAGGTTTTTGGAAAAAAGAACTTTCCTGGGAAGAAAGTGAAAGAGATAAAAACTATTTTTTTAACAAACACACAGGAAAAGGATAGCAATGCTAAATATTAAAAGCTCTCGCTGTGCAGAGAAAGCTGGGATAATTTGAGAGTCCTTCTGTGTTTCGGTGGGGTCTCCTGAAACATCCATAGACAGCGAGGCCCGTGCAAAGAAACAGGGAGCCATTCTTGAGAGAAGTTTCAGAGCTCTTTCTTCTCCAGCCACATGGGCGGGGCACTGCCAAAGAACTGAGCAATCACAGCACAACCAGGGCCCTCCTCGCACAGGGCAACACAAAATAAGCAGTGCTGAACAGGATTAGGGCACATGTGAGCAGGGAGCAGGGAGACCCCCCGTGCCCAGGCCATGCCTCTACCCCAGGGTCCCCTCTCCCATGACCTCATGGCAGGGGGGAGGAACCCCAACACTTCCGTAGGTGTAGTCTCTCTCCTCCTCCTTGCAGCTGGCTCATGGGCCCACATTCAGGGCCCCCACCTCGGGAGAAAATTCTCCCAATGTGCTCTGATGTTGAAAGAGTCAAGAAGAGAAGAAGGGGAAAAAACCCCCAAAGTCCCAGGAAAACAAAGTTCAACTCTCCATCTCCCCCCAGAGAAAAGGAGCTGAAAACTGGCTAAAAAGAAACAAAGTTGCTTCCTCTGCTCTTGCTGCAAGCAGGATGCAGAGGAGTGTGTATGTGTGTCCTTGAACAAACGCTCTGAGAAGTTTGTCCGGTTTTTTTTCCTCTCCCCCCTCTCAGGCTCAGTTGAAAGGCACAGAAATGCACAAAGTTCACTTCTGGGCATAGAGCAGCAATAGGGGATACACACAATAAAGTCACCCCAAGACACAGGGACAGAGAATTCAGTGGAAAGACTCCGAGAATTCTGCTCCCAGAGATCATTCATTCCTGCTCACACTGACCCTTGTAGAAAGGGGACATCGTTCCAGGCAGCCTGTACTGAGCATGTGGCTCCTGAGTGGGGTTTGTTGTTTAGGAAACCTGCTCCGGCTTTTCCATTCTTTCCTTGCAAACAGGAAAACTTCTCCTGGGGCTGTGTGCAGGCAGAGCCCTGAGGAGAGCAGGTGGCACATGGTGCGCTGGGCTGGGACAGCCAGCTGCAGAGCTCAAGGGAAGAAGCCCAAAGTGTCACAATGGCTCCTTGCCTTCACATGCAACACCTGGGTCACAATGGTCTCCTTGATTCCATGAGGCCCCACTGTGTCACAATGGCTCCTTGGTTCCATCAGGTTCCGCAGTGTCACCATGGTCTCCTTTGATCCGCACTGTCATCATGGACAATTGGTTCCATGAGGCCCCGCAGTGTCACAATGGTCCCTTGCTTCCATAGGTTTGATGTTGTAACAAAGGACTCCTTGCTTCTATGAGCTAGCCTGCTTTTTGCAGAGGTGTCTTTGGTTCCAACAAGGCCCCGCTGTGTCTCAGTGCACCCTGGCTTCCATGTGGATGTGGAGTATCACAAAGGCTCCTTGGTTCCACCAGGTCCTGCTGTGTCACAATGGGTCCTGTGGTCCCTGAGGCCCTCCAAAACCATCGTGGAGGCTTGCTTCCATGAGGTTCCATTATGTGCCAGTGGTCATCTTGGTTCCAGGAGTTTCCTTAGTGTCACAATGCCCTCCATGCTTCCATTAGGCCCTGCTTTGCCACAATGGTCCCCTTGTTTCCATGAGGCCCCGCTGTGTCACAATGGACCTATGGTTCCGTGATGTTGCGTGGTGTCACCGTGCTCTTCTTGAATCCGCCGTGTAACCATGGACCATTGGTTCCATGCAGCCGTGTCACAATGGGCTCCTTGATTCCATGATTCCCCACGGTGTCACAATGGAGCCTTGTTTCTAGGAGGTTCTGTACTGTCACAATTGCCTCCTTGATGCCATCAGCCCCTGCAGTGTCACAATGGCTCCTTGGTTCCATGAGGAACACAATAGCTTGGCATAAGCATTGAGCAACAGCTGCTGAACACACCTGGCAACATCTGCTTGCATCAAAAGAGTGCTTCAAGCTGACAATGGCACCAGCAGCTTCCATCTGCAACAGAGACCCAGGAAAGGACAGGCTGTGCCGGTTTGGACAAATGTGGAGGAAAATATCCTCTGATAGAAGGCAGGTTACACCCAGCCCTCCCCCACCAGGTTTTTGGAAAAAAGAACTTTCCTGGGAAGAAAGTGAAAGAGATAAAAACTATTTTTTTAACAAACACACAGGAAAAGGATAGCAATGCTAAATATTAAAAGCTCTCGCTGTGCAGAGAAAGCTGGGATAATTTGAGAGTCCTTCTGTGTTTCGGTGGGGTCTCCTGAAACATCCATAGACAGCGAGGCCCGTGCAAAGAAACAGGGAGCCATTCTTGAGAGAAGTTTCAGAGCTCTTTCTTCTCCAGCCACATGGGCGGGGCACTGCCAAAGAACTGAGCAATCACAGCACAACCAGGGCCCTCCTCGCACAGGGCAACACAAAATAAGCAGTGCTGAACAGGATTAGGGCACATGTGAGCAGGGAGCAGGGAGACCCCCCGTGCCCAGGCCATGCCTCTACCCCAGGGTCCCCTCTCCCATGACCTCATGGCAGGGGGGAGGAACCCCAACACTTCCGTAGGTGTAGTCTCTCTCCTCCTCCTTGCAGCTGGCTCATGGGCCCACATTCAGGGCCCCCACCTCGGGAGAAAATTCTCCCAATGTGCTCTGATGTTGAAAGAGTCAAGAAGAGAAGAAGGGGAAAAAACCCCCAAAGTCCCAGGAAAACAAAGTTCAACTCTCCATCTCCCCCCAGAGAAAAGGAGCTGAAAACTGGCTAAAAAGAAACAAAGTTGCTTCCTCTGCTCTTGCTGCAAGCAGGATGCAGAGGAGTGTGTATGTGTGTCCTTGAACAAACGCTCTGAGAAGTTTGTCCGGTTTTTTTTCCTCTCCCCCCTCTCAGGCTCAGTTGAAAGGCACAGAAATGCACAAAGTTCACTTCTGGGCATAGAGCAGCAATAGGGGATACACACAATAAAGTCACCCCAAGACACAGGGACAGAGAATTCAGTGGAAAGACTCCGAGAATTCTGCTCCCAGAGATCATTCATTCCTGCTCACACTGACCCTTGTAGAAAGGGGACATCGTTCCAGGCAGCCTGTACTGAGCATGTGGCTCCTGAGTGGGGTTTGTTGTTTAGGAAACCTGCTCCGGCTTTTCCATTCTTTCCTTGCAAACAGGAAAACTTCTCCTGGGGCTGTGTGCAGGCAGAGCCCTGAGGAGAGCAGGTGGCACATGGTGCGCTGGGCTGGGACAGCCAGCTGCAGAGCTCAAGGGAAGAAGCCCAAAGTGTCACAATGGCTCCTTGCCTTCACATGCAACACCTGGGTCACAATGGTCTCCTTGATTCCATGAGGCCCCACTGTGTCACAATGGCTCCTTGGTTCCATCAGGTTCCGCAGTGTCACCATGGTCTCCTTTGATCCGCACTGTCATCATGGACAATTGGTTCCATGAGGCCCCGCAGTGTCACAATGGTCCCTTGCTTCCATAGGTTTGATGTTGTAACAAAGGACTCCTTGCTTCTATGAGCTAGCCTGCTTTTTGCAGAGGTGTCTTTGGTTCCAACAAGGCCCCGCTGTGTCTCAGTGCACCCTGGCTTCCATGTGGATGTGGAGTATCACAAAGGCTCCTTGGTTCCACCAGGTCCTGCTGTGTCACAATGGGTCCTGTGGTCCCTGAGGCCCTCCAAAACCATCGTGGAGGCTTGCTTCCATGAGGTTCCATTATGTGCCAGTGGTCATCTTGGTTCCAGGAGTTTCCTTAGTGTCACAATGCCCTCCATGCTTCCATTAGGCCCTGCTTTGCCACAATGGTCCCCTTGTTTCCATGAGGCCCCGCTGTGTCACAATGGACCTATGGTTCCGTGATGTTGCGTGGTGTCACCGTGCTCTTCTTGAATCCGCCGTGTAACCATGGACCATTGGTTCCATGCAGCCGTGTCACAATGGGCTCCTTGATTCCATGATTCCCCACGGTGTCACAATGGAGCCTTGTTTCTAGGAGGTTCTGTACTGTCACAATTGCCTCCTTGATGCCATCAGCCCCTGCAGTGTCACAATGGCTCCTTGGTTCCATGAGGAACACAATAGCTTGGCATAAGCATTGAGCAACAGCTGCTGAACACACCTGGCAACATCTGCTTGCATCAAAAGAGGGCTTCAAGCTGACAATGGCACCAGCAGCTTCCATCTGCAACAGAGACCCAGGAAAGGACAGGCTGTGCCGGTTTGGACAAATGTGGAGGAAAATATCCTCTGATAGAAGGCAGGTTACACCCAGCCCTCCCCCACCAGGTTTTTGGAAAAAAGAACTTTCCTGGGAAGAAAGTGAAAGAGATAAAAACTATTTTTTTAACAAACACACAGGAAAAGGATAACAATGCTAAATATTAAAAGCTCTCGCTGTGCAGAGAAAGCTGGGATAATTTGAGAGTCCTTCTGTGTTTCGGTGGGGTCTCCTGAAACATCCATAGACAGCGAGGCCCGTGCAAAGAAACAGGGAGCCATTCTTGAGAGAAGTTTCAGAGCTCTTTCTTCTCCAGCCACATGGGCGGGGCACTGCCAAAGAACTGAGCAATCACAGCACAACCAGGGCCCTCCTCGCACAGGGCAACACAAAATAAGCAGTGCTGAACAGGATTAGGGCACATGTGAGCAGGGAGCAGGGAGACCCCCGTGTCCAGGCCATGCCTCTACCCCAGGGTCCCCTCTCCCATGACCTCATGGCAGGGGGGAGGAACCCCAACACTTCCGTAGGTGCAGTCTCTCTCCTCCTCCTTGCAGCTGGCTCATGGGCCCACATTCAGGGCCCCCACCTCGGGAGAAAATTCTCCCAATGTGGTCTGATGTTGAAAGAGTCAAGAAGAGAAGAAGGGGAAAAAACCCCCAAAGTCCCAGGAAAACAAAGTTCAACTCTCCATCTCCCCCCAGAGAAAAGGAGCTGAAAACTGGCTAAAAAGAAACAAAGTTGCTTCCTCTGCTCTTGCTGCAAGCAGGATGCAGAGGAGTGTGTATGTGTGTCCTTGAACAAACGCTCTGAGAAGTTTGTCCGGTTTTTTTTCCTCTCCCCCCTCTCAGGCTCAGTTGAAAGGCACAGAAATGCACAAAGTTCACTTCTGGGCATAGAGCAGCAATAGGGGATACACACAATAAAGTCACCCCAAGACACAGGGACAGAGAATTCAGTGGAAAGACTCCGAGAATTCTGCTCCCAGAGATCATTCATTCCTGCTCACACTGACCCTTGTAGAAAGGGGACATCGTTCCAGGCAGCCCGTACTGAGCATGTGGCTCCTGAGTGGGGTTTGTTGTTTAGGAAACCTGCTCCGGCTTTTCCATTCTTTCCTTGCAAACAGGAAAACTTCTCCTGGGGCTGTGTGCAGGCAGAGCCCTGAGGAGAGCAGGTGGCACATGGTGCGCTGGGCTGGGACAGCCAGCTGCAGAGCTCAAGGGAAGAAGCCCAAAGTGTCACAATGGCTCCTTGCCTTCACATGCAACACCTGGGTCACAATGGTCTCCTTGATTCCATGAGGCCCCACTGTGTCACAATGGCTCCTTGGTTCCATCAGGTTCCGCAGTGTCACCATGGTCTCCTTTGATCCGCACTGTCATCATGGACAATTGGTTCCATGAGGCCCCGCAGTGTCACAATGGTCCCTTGCTTCCATAGCTTTTACGTTGTAACAAAGGACTCCTTGCTTCTATGAGCTAGCCTGCTTTTTGCAGAGGTGTCTTTGGTTCCAACAAGGCCCCGCTGTGTCTCAGTGCACCCTGGCTTCCATGTGGATCTGGAGTATCACAAAGGCTCCTTGGTTCCACCAGGTCCTGCTGTGTCACAATGGGTCCTGTGGTCCCTGAGGCCCTCCAAAACCATCGTGGAGGCTTGCTTCCATGAGGTTCCATTATGTGCCAGTGGTCATCTTGGTTCCAGGAGTTTCCTTAGTGTCACAATGCCCTCCATGCTTCCATTAGGCCCTGCTTTGCCACAATGGTCCCCTTGTTTCCATGAGGCCCCGCTGTGTCACAATGGACCTATGGTTCCGTGATGTTGCGTGGTGTCACCGTGCTCTTCTTGAATCCGCCGTGTAACCATGGACCATTGGTTCCATGCAGCCGTGTCACAATGGGCTCCTTGATTCCATGATTCCCCACGGTGTCACAATGGAGCCTTGTTTCTAGGAGGTTCTGTACTGTCACAATTGCCTCCTTGATGCCATCAGCCCCTGCAGTGTCACAATGGCTCCTTGGTTCCATGAGGAACACAATAGCTTGGCATAAGCATTGAGCAACAGCTGCTGAACACACCTGGCAACATCTGCTTGCATCAAAAGAGTGCTTCAAGCTGACAATGGCACCAGCAGCTTCCATCTGCAACAGAGACCCAGGAAAGGACAGGCTGTGCCGGTTTGGACAAATGTGGAGGAAAATATCCTCTGATAGAAGGCAGGTTACACCCAGCCCTCCCCCACCAGGTTTTTGGAAAAAAGAACTTTCCTGGGAAGAAAGTGAAAGAGATAAAAACTATTTTTTTAACAAACACACAGGAAAAGGATAGCAATGCTAAATATTAAAAGCTCTCGCTGTGCAGAGAAAGCTGGGATAATTTGAGAGTCCTTCTGTGTTTCGGTGGGGTCTCCTGAAACATCCATAGACAGCGAGGCCCGTGCAAAGAAACAGGGAGCCATTCTTGAGAGAAGTTTCAGAGCTCTTTCTTCTCCAGCCACATGGGCGGGGCACTGCCAAAGAACTGAGCAATCACAGCACAACCAGGGCCCTCCTCGCACAGGGCAACACAAAATAAGCAGTGCTGAACAGGATTAGGGCACATGTGAGCAGGGAGCAGGGAGACCCCCCGTGCCCAGGCCATGCCTCTACCCCAGGGTCCCCTCTCCCATGACCTCATGGCAGGGGGGAGGAACCCCAACACTTCCGTAGGTGTAGTCTCTCTCCTCCTCCTTGCAGCTGGCTCATGGGCCCACATTCAGGGCCCCCACCTCGGGAGAAAATTCTCCCAATGTGCTCTGATGTTGAAAGAGTCAAGAAGAGAAGAAGGGGAAAAAACCCCCAAAGTCCCAGGAAAACAAAGTTCAACTCTCCATCTCCCCCCAGAGAAAAGGAGCTGAAAACTGGCTAAAAAGAAACAAAGTTGCTTCCTCTGCTCTTGCTGCAAGCAGGATGCAGAGGAGTGTGTATGTGTGTCCTTGAACAAACGCTCTGAGAAGTTTGTCCGGTTTTTTTTCCTCTCCCCCCTCTCAGGCTCAGTTGAAAGGCACAGAAATGCACAAAGTTCACTTCTGGGCATAGAGCAGCAATAGGGGATACACACAATAAAGTCACCCCAAGACACAGGGACAGAGAATTCAGTGGAAAGACTCCGAGAATTCTGCTCCCAGAGATCATTCATTCCTGCTCACACTGACCCTTGTAGAAAGGGGACATCGTTCCAGGCAGCCTGTACTGAGCATGTGGCTCCTGAGTGGGGTTTGTTGTTTAGGAAACCTGCTCCGGCTTTTCCATTCTTTCCTTGCAAACAGGAAAACTTCTCCTGGGGCTGTGTGCAGGCAGAGCCCTGAGGAGAGCAGGTGGCACATGGTGCGCTGGGCTGGGACAGCCAGCTGCAGAGCTCAAGGGAAGAAGCCCAAAGTGTCACAATGGCTCCTTGCCTTCACATGCAACACCTGGGTCACAATGGTCTCCTTGATTCCATGAGGCCCCACTGTGTCACAATGGCTCCTTGGTTCCATCAGGTTCCGCAGTGTCACCATGGTCTCCTTTGATCCGCACTGTCATCATGGACAATTGGTTCCATGAGGCCCCGCAGTGTCACAATGGTCCCTTGCTTCCATAGGTTTGATGTTGTAACAAAGGACTCCTTGCTTCTATGAGCTAGCCTGCTTTTTGCAGAGGTGTCTTTGGTTCCAACAAGGCCCCGCTGTGTCTCAGTGCACCCTGGCTTCCATGTGGATGTGGAGTATCACAAAGGCTCCTTGGTTCCACCAGGTCCTGCTGTGTCACAATGGGTCCTGTGGTCCCTGAGGCCCTCCAAAACCATCGTGGAGGCTTGCTTCCATGAGGTTCCATTATGTGCCAGTGGTCATCTTGGTTCCAGGAGTTTCCTTAGTGTCACAATGCCCTCCATGCTTCCATTAGGCCCTGCTTTGCCACAATGGTCCCCTTGTTTCCATGAGGCCCCGCTGTGTCACAATGGACCTATGGTTCCGTGATGTTGCGTGGTGTCACCGTGCTCTTCTTGAATCCGCCGTGTAACCATGGACCATTGGTTCCATGCAGCCGTGTCACAATGGGCTCCTTGATTCCATGATTCCCCACGGTGTCACAATGGAGCCTTGTTTCTAGGAGGTTCTGTACTGTCACAATTGCCTCCTTGATGCCATCAGCCCCTGCAGTGTCACAATGGCTCCTTGGTTCCATGAGGAACACAATAGCTTGGCATAAGCATTGAGCAACAGCTGCTGAACACACCTGGCAACATCTGCTTGCATCAAAAGAGTGCTTCAAGCTGACAATGGCACCAGCAGCTTCCATCTGCAACAGAGACCCAGGAAAGGACAGGCTGTGCCGGTTTGGACAAATGTGGAGGAAAATATCCTCTGATAGAAGGCAGGTTACACCCAGCCCTCCCCCACCAGGTTTTTGGAAAAAAGAGCTTTCCTGGGAAGAAAGTGAAAGAGATAAAAACTATTTTTTTAACAAACACACAGGAAAAGGATAGCAATGCTAAATATTAAAAGCTCTCGCTGTGCAGAGAAAGCTGGGATAATTTGAGAGTCCTTCTGTGTTTCGGTGGGGTCTCCTGAAACATCCATAGACAGCGAGGCCCGTGCAAAGAAACAGGGAGCCATTCTTGAGAGAAGTTTCAGAGCTCTTTCTTCTCCAGCCACATGGGCGGGGCACTGCCAAAGAACTGAGCAATCACAGCACAACCAGGGCCCTCCTCGCACAGGGCAACACAAAATAAGCAGTGCTGAACAGGATTAGGGCACATGTGAGCAGGGAGCAGGGAGACCCCCCGTGCCCAGGCCATGCCTCTACCCCAGGGTCCCCTCTCCCATGACCTCATGGCAGGGGGGAGGAACCCCAACACTTCCGTAGGTGCAGTCTCTCTCCTCCTCCTTGCAGCTGGCTCATGGGCCCACATTCAGGGCCCCCACCTCGGGAGAAAATTCTCCCAATGTGCTCTGATGTTGAAAGAGTCAAGAAGAGAAGAAGGGGAAAAAACCCCCAAAGTCCCAGGAAAACAAAGTTCAACTCTCCATCTCCCCCCAGAGAAAAGGAGCTGAAAACTGGCTAAAAAGAAACAAAGTTGCTTCCTCTGCTCTTGCTGCAAGCAGGATGCAGAGGAGTGTGTATGTGTGTCCTTGAACAAACGCTCTGAGAAGTTTGTCCGGTTTTTTTTCCTCTCCCCCCTCTCAGGCTCAGTTGAAAGGCACAGAAATGCACAAAGTTCACTTCTGGGCATAGAGCAGCAATAGGGGATACACACAATAAAGTCACCCCAAGACACAGGGACAGAGAATTCAGTGGAAAGACTCCGAGAATTCTGCTCCCAGAGATCATTCATTCCTGCTCACACTGACCCTTGTAGAAAGGGGACATCGTTCCAGGCAGCCCGTACTGAGCATGTGGCTCCTGAGTGGGGTTTGTTGTTTAGGAAACCTGCTCCGGCTTTTCCATTCTTTCCTTGCAAACAGGAAAACTTCTCCTGGGGCTGTGTGCAGGCAGAGCCCTGAGGAGAGCAGGTGGCACATGGTGCGCTGGGCTGGGACAGCCAGCTGCAGAGCTCAAGGGAAGAAGCCCAAAGTGTCACAATGGCTCCTTGCCTTCACATGCAACACCTGGGTCACAATGGTCTCCTTGATTCCATGAGGCCCCACTGTGTCACAATGGCTCCTTGGTTCCATCAGGTTCCGCAGTGTCACCATGGTCTCCTTCGATCTGCATTGTCATCATGGACAATTGGTTCCATGAGGCCCCGCAGTGTCACAATGGTCCCTTGCTTCCATAGCTTTTACGTTGTAACAATGGACTCCTTGCTTCTATGAGCTAGCCTGCTTTTTGCAGAGGTGTCTTTGGTTCCAACAAGGCCCCGCTGTGTCTCAGTGCACCCTGGCTTCCATGTGGATGTGGAGTATCACAAAGGCTCCTTGGTTCCACCAGGTCCTGCTGTGTCACAATGGGTCCTGTGGTCCCTGAGGCCCTCCAAAACCATCGTGGAGGCTTGCTTCCATGAGGTTCCATTATGTGCCAGTGGTCATCTTGGTTCCAGGAGTTTCCTTAGTGTCACAATGCCCTCCATGCTTCCATTAGGCCCTGCTTTGCCACAATGGTCCCCTTGTTTCCATGAGGCCCCGCTGTGTCACAATGGACCTATGGTTCCGTGATGTTGCGTGGTGTCACCGTGCTCTTCTTGAATCCGCCGTGTAACCATGGACCATTGGTTCCATGCAGCCGTGTCACAATGGGCTCCTTGATTCCATGATTCCCCACGGTGTCACAATGGAGCCTTGTTTCTAGGAGGTTCTGTACTGTCACAATTGCCTCCTTGATGCCATCAGCCCCTGCAGTGTCACAATGGCTCCTTGGTTCCATGAGGAACACAATAGCTTGGCATAAGCATTGAGCAACAGCTGCTGAACACACCTGGCAACATCTGCTTGCATCAAAAGAGTGCTTCAAGCTGACAATGGCACCAGCAGCTTCCATCTGCAACAGAGACCCAGGAAAGGACAGGCTGTGCCGGTTTGGACAAATGTGGAGGAAAAGATCCTCTGATAGAAGGCAGGTTACACCCAGCCCTCCCCCACCAGGTTTTTGGAAAAAAGAGCTTTCCTGGGAAGAAAGTGAAAGAGATAAAAACTATTTTTTTAACAAACACACAGGAAAAGGATAACAATGCTAAATATTAAAAGCTCTCGCTGTGCAGAGAAAGCTGGGATAATTTGAGAGTCCTTCTGTGTTTCGGTGGGGTCTCCTGAAACATCCATAGACAGCGAGGCCCGTGCAAAGAAACAGGGAGCCATTCTTGAGAGAAGTTTCAGAGCTCTTTCTTCTCCAGCCACATGGGCGGGGCACTGCCAAAGAACTGAGCAATCACAGCACAACCAGGGCCCTCCTCGCACAGGGCAACACAAAATAAGCAGTGCTGAACAGGATTAGGGCACATGTGAGCAGGGAGCAGGGAGACCCCCGTGCCCAGGCCATGCCTCTACCCCAGGGTCCCCTCTCCCATGACCTCATGGCAGGGGGGAGGAACCCCAACACTTCCGTAGGTGCAGTCTCTCTCCTCCTCCTTGCAGCTGGCTCATGGGCCCACATTCAGGGCCCCCACCTCGGGAGAAAATTCTCCCAATGTGGTCTGATGTTGAAAGAGTCAAGAAGAGAAGAAGGGGAAAAAACCCCCAAAGTCCCAGGAAAACAAAGTTCAACTCTCCATCTCCCCCCAGAGAAAAGGAGCTGAAAACTGGCTAAAAAGAAACAAAGTTGCTTCCTCTGCTCTTGCTGCAAGCAGGATGCAGAGGAGTGTGTATGTGTGTCCTTGAACAAACGCTCTGAGAAGTTTGTCCGGTTTTTTTTCCTCTCCCCCCTCTCAGGCTCAGTTGAAAGGCACAGAAATGCACAAAGTTCACTTCTGGGCATAGAGCAGCAATAGGGGATACACACAATAAAGTCACCCCAAGACACAGGGACAGAGAATTCAGTGGAAAGACTCCGAGAATTCTGCTCCCAGAGATCATTCATTCCTGCTCACACTGACCCTTGTAGAAAGGGGACATCGTTCCAGGCAGCCCGTACTGAGCATGTGGCTCCTGAGTGGGGTTTGTTGTTTAGGAAACCTGCTCCGGCTTTTCCATTCTTTCCTTGCAAACAGGAAAACTTCTCCTGGGGCTGTGTGCAGGCAGAGCCCTGAGGAGAGCAGGTGGCACATGGTGCGCTGGGCTGGGACAGCCAGCTGCAGAGCTCAAGGGAAGAAGCCCAAAGTGTCACAATGGCTCCTTGCCTTCACATGCAACACCTGGGTCACAATGGTCTCCTTGATTCCATGAGGCCCCACTGTGTCACAATGGCTCCTTGGTTCCATCAGGTTCCGCAGTGTCACCATGGTCTCCTTTGATCCGCACTGTCATCATGGACAATTGGTTCCATGAGGCCCCGCAGTGTCACAATGGTCCCTTGCTTCCATAGCTTTTACGTTGTAACAATGGACTCCTTGCTTCTATGAGCTAGCCTGCTTTTTGCAGAGGTGTCTTTGGTTCCAACAAGGCCCCGCTGTGTCTCAGTGCACCCTCGCTTCCATGTGGATCTGGAGTATCACAAAGGCTCCTTGGTTCCACCAGGTCCTGCTGTGTCACAATGGGTCCTGTGGTCCCTGAGGCCCTCCAAAACCATCGTGGAGGCTTGCTTCCATGAGGTTCCATTATGTGCCAGTGGTCATCTTGGTTCCAGGAGTTTCCTTAGTGTCACAATGCCCTCCATGCTTCCATTAGGCCCTGCTTTGCCACAATGGTCCCCTTGTTTCCATGAGGCCCCGCTGTGTCACAATGGACCTATGGTTCCGTGATGTTGCGTGGTGTCACCGTGCTCTTCTTGAATCCGCCGTGTAACCATGGACCATTGGTTCCATGCAGCCGTGTCACAATGGGCTCCTTGATTCCATGATTCCCCACGGTGTCACAATGGAGCCTTGTTTCTAGGAGGTTCTGTACTGTCACAATTGCCTCCTTGATGCCATCAGCCCCTGCAGTGTCACAATGGCTCCTTGGTTCCATGAGGAACACAATAGCTTGGCATAAGCATTGAGCAACAGCTGCTGAACACACCTGGCAACATCTGCTTGCATCAAAAGAGTGCTTCAAGCTGACAATGGCACCAGCAGCTTCCATCTGCAACAGAGACCCAGGAAAGGACAGGCTGTGCCGGTTTGGACAAATGTGGAGGAAAATATCCTCTGATAGAAGGCAGGTTACACCCAGCCCTCCCCCACCAGGTTTTTGGAAAAAAGAGCTTTCCTGGGAAGAAAGTGAAAGAGATAAAAACTATTTTTTTAACAAACACACAGGAAAAGGATAGCAATGCTAAATATTAAAAGCTCTCGCTGTGCAGAGAAAGCTGGGATAATTTGAGAGTCCTTCTGTGTTTCGGTGGGGTCTCCTGAAACATCCATAGACAGCGAGGCCCGTGCAAAGAAACAGGGAGCCATTCTTGAGAGAAGTTTCAGAGCTCTTTCTTCTCCAGCCACATGGGCGGGGCACTGCCAAAGAACTGAGCAATCACAGCACAACCAGGGCCCTCCTGGCACAGGGCAACACAAAATAAGCAGTGCTGAACAGGATTAGGGCACATGTGAGCAGGGAGCAGGGAGACCCCCCGTGCCCAGGCCATGCCTCTACCCCAGGGTCCCCTCTCCCATGACCTCATGGCAGGGGGGAGGAACCCCAACACTTCCGTAGGTGTAGTCTCTCTCCTCCTCCTTGCAGCTGGCTCATGGGCCCACATTCAGGGCCCCCACCTCGGGAGAAAATTCTCCCAATGTGCTCTGATGTTGAAAGAGTCAAGAAGAGAAGAAGGGGAAAAAACCCCCAAAGTCCCAGGAAAACAAAGTTCAACTCTCCATCTCCCCCCAGAGAAAAGGAGCTGAAAACTGGCTAAAAAGAAACAAAGTTGCTTCCTCTGCTCTTGCTGCAAGCAGGATGCAGAGGAGTGTGTATGTGTGTCCTTGAACAAACGCTCTGAGAAGTTTGTCCGGTTTTTTTTCCTCTCCCCCCTCTCAGGCTCAGTTGAAAGGCACAGAAATGCACAAAGTTCACTTCTGGGCATAGAGCAGCAATAGGGGATACACACAATAAAGTCACCCCAAGACACAGGGACAGAGAATTCAGTGGAAAGACTCCGAGAATTCTGCTCCCAGAGATCATTCATTCCTGCTCACACTGACCCTTGTAGAAAGGGGACATCGTTCCAGGCAGCCTGTACTGAGCATGTGGCTCCTGAGTGGGGTTTGTTGTTTAGGAAACCTGCTCCGGCTTTTCCATTCTTTCCTTGCAAACAGGAAAACTTCTCCTGGGGCTGTGTGCAGGCAGAGCCCTGAGGAGAGCAGGTGGCACATGGTGCGCTGGGCTGGGACAGCCAGCTGCAGAGCTCAAGGGAAGAAGCCCAAAGTGTCACAATGGCTCCTTGCCTTCACATGCAACACCTGGGTCACAATGGTCTCCTTGATTCCATGAGGCCCCACTGTGTCACAATGGCTCCTTGGTTCCATCAGGTTCCGCAGTGTCACCATGGTCTCCTTTGATCCGCACTGTCATCATGGACAATTGGTTCCATGAGGCCCCGCAGTGTCACAATGGTCCCTTGCTTCCATAGGTTTGATGTTGTAACAAAGGACTCCTTGCTTCTATGAGCTAGCCTGCTTTTTGCAGAGGTGTCTTTGGTTCCAACAAGGCCCCGCTGTGTCTCAGTGCACCCTCGCTTCCATGTGGATCTGGAGTATCACAAAGGCTCCTTGGTTCCACCAGGTCCTGCTGTGTCACAATGGGTCCTGTGGTCCCTGAGGCCCTCCAAAACCATCGTGGAGGCTTGCTTCCATGAGGTTCCATTATGTGCCAGTGGTCATCTTGGTTCCAGGAGTTTCCTTAGTGTCACAATGCTCTCCATGCTTCCATTAGGCCCTGCTTTGCCACAATGGTCCCCTTGTTTCCATGAGGCCCCGCTGTGTCACAATGGACCTATGGTTCCGTGATGTTGCGTGGTGTCACCGTGCTCTTCTTGAATCCGCCGTGTAACCATGGACCATTGGTTCCATGCAGCCGTGTCACAATGGGCTCCTTGATTCCATGATTCCCCACGGTGTCACAATGGAGCCTTGTTTCTAGGAGGTTCTGTACTGTCACAATTGCCTCCTTGATGCCATCAGCCCCTGCAGTGTCACAATGGCTCCTTGGTTCCATGAGGAACACAATAGCTTGGCATAAGCATTGAGCAACAGCTGCTGAACACACCTGGCAACATCTGCTTGCATCAAAAGAGGGCTTCAAGCTGACAATGGCACCAGCAGCTTCCATCTGCAACAGAGACCCAGGAAAGGACAGGCTGTGCCGGTTTGGACAAATGTGGAGGAAAATATCCTCTGATAGAAGGCAGGTTACACCCAGCCCTCCCCCACCAGGTTTTTGGAAAAAAGAGCTTTCCTGGGAAGAAAGTGAAAGAGATAAAAACTATTTTTTTAACAAACACACAGGAAAAGGATAGCAATGCTAAATATTAAAAGCTCTCGCTGTGCAGAGAAAGCTGGGATAATTTGAGAGTCCTTCCGTGTTTCGGTGGGGTCTCCTGAAACATCCATAGACAGCGAGGCCCGTGCAAAGAAACAGGGAGCCATTCTTGAGAGAAGTTTCAGAGCTCTTTCTTCTCCAGCCACATGGGCGGGGCACTGCCAAAGAACTGAGCAATCACAGCACAACCAGGGCCCTCCTCGCACAGGGCAACACAAAATAAGCAGTGCTGAACAGGATTAGGGCAATGTGAGCAGGGAGCAGGGAGACCCCCGTGCCCAGGCCATGCCTCTACCCCAGGGTCCCCTCTCCCATGACCTCATGGCAGGGGGGAGGAACCCCAACACTTCCGTAGGTGTAGCCTCTCTCCTCCTCCTTGCAGCTGGCTCATGGGCCCACATTCAGGGCCCTCACCTCGGGAGAAAATTCTCCCAATGTGGTCTGATGTGGAAACAGTCAAGAAGAGAAGAAGGGAAAAAAACCCCCGAAGTCCCAGGAAAACAAAGTTCAACTCTCCATCTCCCTCCAGAGAAAAGGAGCTGAAAACTGGCTAAAAAGAAACAAGGTTGCTTCCTTCGCTCTTGCTGCAAGCAGGATGCAGAGGAGTGTGTATGTGTGTCCTTGAACAAACGCTCTGAGAAGTTTGTCCGGTTTTTTTTCCTCTCCCCCCTCTCAGGCTCAGTTGAAAGGCACAGAAATGCACAAAGTTCACTTCTGGGCATAGAGCAGCAATAGGGGATACACACGATAAAGTCACCCCAAGACACAGGGACAGAGAATTCAGTGGAAAGACTCCGAGAATTCTGCTCCCAGAGATCATTCATTCCTGCTCACACTGACCCTTGTAGAAAGGGGACATCGTTCCCGGCAGCCTGTACTGAGCATGTGGCTCCTGAGTGGGGTTTGTTGTTTAGGAAACCTGCTCCGGCTTTTCCATTCTTTCCTTGCAAACAGGAAAACTTCTCCTGGGGCTGTGTGCAGGCAGAGCCCTGAGGAGAGCAGGTGGCACATGGTGCGCTGGGCTGGGACAGCCAGCTGCAGAGCTCAAGGGAAGAAGCCCAAAGTGTCACAATGGCTCCTTGCCTTCACATGCAACACCTGGGTCACAATGGTCTCCTTGATTCCATGAGGCCCCACTGTGTCACAATGGCTCCTTGGTTCCATCAGGTTCCGCAGTGTCACCATGGTCTCCTTTGATCCGCATTGTCATCATGGACAATTGGTTCCATGAGGCCCCGCAGTGTCACAATGGTCCCTTGCTTCCATAGCTTTTACGTTGTAACAATGGACTCCTTGCTTCTGTGAGCTAGCCTGCTTTTTGCAGAGGTGTCTTTGGTTCCAACAAGGCCCCGCTGTGTCTCAGTGCACCCTGGCTTCCATGTGGATCTGGAGTATCACAAAGGCTCCTTGGTTCCACCAGGTCCTGCTGTGTCACAATGGGTCCTGTGGTCCCTGAGGCCCTCCAAAACCATCGTGGAGGCTTGCTTCCATGAGGTTCCATTATGTGCCAGTGGTCATCTTGGTTCCAGGAGTTTCCTTAGTGTCACAATGCTCTCCATGCTTCCATTAGGCCCTGCTTTGCCACAATGGTCCCCTTGTTTCCATGAGGCCCCGCTGTGTCACAATGGACCTATGGTTCCGTGATGTTGCGTGGTGTCACCGTGCTCTTCTTGAATCCGCAGTGTAACCATGGACCATTGGTTCCATGCAGCTGTGTCACAATGGGCTCCTTGATTCCATGATTCCCCACGGTGTCACAATGGAGCCTTGTTTCTAGGAGGTTCTGTACTGTCACAATTGCCTCCTTGATGCCATCAGCCCCTGCAGTGTCACAATGGCTCCTTGGTTCCATGAGGAACACAATAGCTTGGCATAAGCATTGAGCAACAGCTGCTGAACACACCTGGCAACATCTGCTTGCATCAAAAGAGGGCTTCAAGCTGACAATGGCACCAGCAGCTTCCATCTGCAACAGAGACCCAGGAAAGGACAGGCTGTGCCGGTTTGGACAAATGTGGAGGAAAATATCCTCTGATAGAAGGCAGGTTACACCCAGCCCTCCCCCACCAGGTTTTTGGAAAAAAGAACTTTCCTGGGAAGAAAGTGAAAGAGATAAAAACTATTTTTTTAACAAACACACAGGAAAAGGATAACAATGCTAAATATTAAAAGCTCTCGCTGTGCAGAGAAAGCTGGGATAATTTGAGAGTCCTTCTGTGTTTCGGTGGGGTCTCCTGAAACATCCATAGACAGCGAGGCCCGTGCAAAGAAACAGGGAGCGATTCTTGAGAGAAGTTTCAGAGCTCTTTCTTCTCCAGCCACATGGGCGGGGCACTGCCAAAGAACTGAGCAATCACAGCACAACCAGGGCCCTCCTCGCACAGGGCAACACAAAATAAGCAGTGCTGAACAGGATTAGGGCACATGTGAGCAGGGAGCAGGGAGACCCCCGTGCCCAGGCCATGCCTCTACCCCAGGGTCCCCTCTCCCATGACCTCATGGCAGGGGGGAGGAACCCCAACACTTCCGTAGGTGCAGTCTCTCTCCTCCTCCTTGCAGCTGGCTCATGGGCCCACATTCAGGGCCCCCACCTCGGGAGAAAATTCTCCCAATGTGCTCTGATGTTGAAAGAGTCAAGAAGAGAAGAAGGGGAAAAAACCCCCAAAGTCCCAGGAAAACAAAGTTCAACTCTCCATCTCCCCCCAGAGAAAAGGAGCTGAAAACTGGCTAAAAAGAAACAAAGTTGCTTCCTCTGCTCTTGCTGCAAGCAGGATGCAGAGGAGTGTGTATGTGTGTCCTTGAACAAACGCTCTGAGAAGTTTGTCCGGTTTTTTTTCCTCTCCCCCCTCTCAGGCTCAGTTGAAAGGCACAGAAATGCACAAAGTTCACTTCTGGGCATAGAGCAGCAATAGGGGATACACACAATAAAGTCACCCCAAGACACAGGGACAGAGAATTCAGTGGAAAGACTCCGAGAATTCTGCTCCCAGAGATCATTCATTCCTGCTCACACTGACCCTTGTAGAAAGGGGACATCGTTCCAGGCAGCCTGTACTGAGCATGTGGCTCCTGAGTGGGGTTTGTTGTTTAGGAAACCTGCTCCGGCTTTTCCATTCTTTCCTTGCAAACAGGAAAACTTCTCCTGGGGCTGTGTGCAGGCAGAGCCCTGAGGAGAGCAGGTGGCACATGGTGCGCTGGGCTGGGACAGCCAGCTGCAGAGCTCAAGGGAAGAAGCCCAAAGTGTCACAATGGCTCCTTGCCTTCACATGCAACACCTGGGTCACAATGGTCTCCTTGATTCCATGAGGCCCCACTGTGTCACAATGGCTCCTTGGTTCCATCAGGTTCCGCAGTGTCACCATGGTCTCCTTTGATCCGCACTGTCATCATGGACAATTGGTTCCATGAGGCCCCGCAGTGTCACAATGGTCCCTTGCTTCCATAGGTTTGATGTTGTAACAAAGGACTCCTTGCTTCTATGAGCTAGCCTGCTTTTTGCAGAGGTGTCTTTGGTTCCAACAAGGCCCCGCTGTGTCTCAGTGCACCCTGGCTTCCATGTGGATGTGGAGTATCACAAAGGCTCCTTGGTTCCACCAGGTCCTGCTGTGTCACAATGGGTCCTGTGGTCCCTGAGGCCCTCCAAAACCATCGTGGAGGCTTGCTTCCATGAGGTTCCATTATGTGCCAGTGGTCATCTTGGTTCCAGGAGTTTCCTTAGTGTCACAATGCCCTCCATGCTTCCATTAGGCCCTGCTTTGCCACAATGGTCCCCTTGTTTCCATGAGGCCCCGCTGTGTCACAATGGACCTATGGTTCCGTGATGTTGCGTGGTGTCACCGTGCTCTTCTTGAATCCGCCGTGTAACCATGGACCATTGGTTCCATGCAGCCGTGTCACAATGGGCTCCTTGATTCCATGATTCCCCACGGTGTCACAATGGAGCCTTGTTTCTAGGAGGTTCTGTACTGTCACAATTGCCTCCTTGATGCCATCAGCCCCTGCAGTGTCACAATGGCTCCTTGGTTCCATGAGGAACACAATAGCTTGGCATAAGCATTGAGCAACAGCTGCTGAACACACCTGGCAACATCTGCTTGCATCAAAAGAGGGCTTCAAGCTGACAATGGCACCAGCAGCTTCCATCTGCAACAGAGACCCAGGAAAGGACAGGCTGTGCCGGTTTGGACAAATGTGGAGGAAAATATCCTCTGATAGAAGGCAGGTTACACCCAGCCCTCCCCCACCAGGTTTTTGGAAAAAAGAACTTTCCTGGGAAGAAAGTGAAAGAGATAAAAACTATTTTTTTAACAAACACACAGGAAAAGGATAACAATGCTAAATATTAAAAGCTCTCGCTGTGCAGAGAAAGCTGGGATAATTTGAGAGTCCTTCTGTGTTTCGGTGGGGTCTCCTGAAACATCCATAGACAGCGAGGCCCGTGCAAAGAAACAGGGAGCCATTCTTGAGAGAAGTTTCAGAGCTCTTTCTTCTCCAGCCACATGGGCGGGGCACTGCCAAAGAACTGAGCAATCACAGCACAACCAGGGCCCTCCTGGCACAGGGCAACACAAAATAAGCAGTGCTGAACAGGATTAGGGCACATGTGAGCAGGGAGCAGGGAGACCCCCGTGCCCAGGCCATGCCTCTACCCCAGGGTCCCCTCTCCCATGACCTCATGGCAGGGGGGAGGAACCCCAACACTTCCGGAGGTGTAGTCTCTCTCCTCCTCCTTGCAGCTGGCTCATGGGCCCACATTCAGGGCCCCCACCTCGGGAGAAAATTCTCCCAATGTGCTCTGATGTTGAAAGAGTCAAGAAGAGAAGAAGGGGAAAAAACCCCCAAAGTCCCAGGAAAACAAAGTTCAACTCTCCATCTCCCCCCAGAGAAAAGGAGCTGAAAACTGGCTAAAAAGAAACAAAGTTGCTTCCTCTGCTCTTGCTGCAAGCAGGATGCAGAGGAGTGTGTATGTGTGTCCTTGAACAAACGCTCTGAGAAGTTTGTCCGGTTTTTTTTCCTCTCCCCCCTCTAAGGCTCAGTTGAAAGGCACAGAAATGCACAAAGTTCACTTCTGGGCATAGAGCAGCAATAGGGGATACACACAATAAAGTCACCCCAAGACACAGGGACAGAGAATTCAGTGGAAAGACTCCGAGAATTCTGCTCCCAGAGATCATTCATTCCTGCTCACCCTGACCCTTGTAGAAAGGGGACATCGTTCCAGGCAGCCCGTACTGAGCATGTGGCTCCTGAGTGGGGTTTGTTGTTTAGGAAACCTGCTCCGGCTTTTCCATTCTTTCCTTGCAAACAGGAAAACTTCTCCTGGGGCTGTGTGCAGGCAGAGCCCTGAGGAGAGCAGGTGGCACATGGTGCGCTGGGCTGGGACAGCCAGCTGCAGAGCTCAAGGGAAGAAGCCCAAAGTGTCACAATGGCTCCTTGCCTTCACATGCAACACCTGGGTCACAATGGTCTCCTTGATTCCATGAGGCCCCACTGTGTCACAATGGCTCCTTGGTTCCATCAGGTTCCGCAGTGTCACCATGGTCTCCTTTGATCCGCACTGTCATCATGGACAATTGGTTCCATGAGGCCCCGCAGTGTCACAATGGTCCCTTGCTTCCATAGCTTTTACGTTGTAACAAAGGACTCCTTGCTTCTATGAGCTAGCCTGCTTTTTGCAGAGGTGTCTTTGGTTCCAACAAGGCCCCGCTGTGTCTCAGTGCACCCTGGCTTCCATGTGGATCTGGAGTATCACAAAGGCTCCTTGGTTCCACCAGGTCCTGCTGTGTCACAATGGGTCCTGTGGTCCCTGAGGCCCTCCAAAACCATCGTGGAGGCTTGCTTCCATGAGGTTCCATTATGTGCCAGTGGTCATCTTGGTTCCAGGAGTTTCCTTAGTGTCACAATGCCCTCCATGCTTCCATTAGGCCCTGCTTTGCCACAATGGTCCCCTTGTTTCCATGAGGCCCCGCTGTGTCACAATGGACCTATGGTTCCGTGATGTTGCGTGGTGTCACCGTGCTCTTCTTGAATCCGCCGTGTAACCATGGACCATTGGTTCCATGCAGCCGTGTCACAATGGGCTCCTTGATTCCATGATTCCCCACGGTGTCACAATGGAGCCTTGTTTCTAGGAGGTTCTGTACTGTCACAATTGCCTCCTTGATGCCATCAGCCCCTGCAGTGTCACAATGGCTCCTTGGTTCCATGAGGAACACAATAGCTTGGCATAAGCATTGAGCAACAGCTGCTGAACACACCTGGCAACATCTGCTTGCATCAAAAGAGGGCTTCAAGCTGACAATGGCACCAGCAGCTTCCATCTGCAACAGAGACCCAGGAAAGGACAGGCTGTGCCGGTTTGGACAAATGTGGAGGAAAATATCCTCTGATAGAAGGCAGGTTACACCCAGCCCTCCCCCACCAGGTTTTTGGAAAAAAGAACTTTCCTGGGAAGAAAGTGAAAGAGATAAAAACTATTTTTTTAACAAACACACAGGAAAAGGATAACAATGCTAAATATTAAAAGCTCTCGCTGTGCAGAGAAAGCTGGGATAATTTGAGAGTCCTTCCGTGTTTCGGTGGGGTCTCCTGAAACATCCATAGACAGCGAGGCCCGTGCAAAGAAACAGGGAGCCATTCTTGAGAGAAGTTTCAGAGCTCTTTCTTCTCCAGCCACACGGGCGGGGCACTGCCAAAGAACTGAGCAATCACAGCACAACCAGGGCCCTCCTCGCACAGGGCAACACAAAATAAGCAGTGCTGAACAGGGTTAGGGCACATGTGAGCAGGGAGACCCCCCGTGCCCAGGCCATGCCTCTACCCCAGGGTCCCCTCTCCCATGACCTCATGGCAGGGGGGAGGAACCCCAACACTTCCGTAGGTGTAGTCTCTCTCCTCCTCCTTGCAGCTGGCTCATGGGCCCACATTCAGGGCCCCCACCTCGGGAGAAAATTCTCCCAATGTGCTCTGATGTTGAAAGAGTCAAGAAGAGAAGAAGGGGAAAAAACCCCCAAAGTCCCAGGAAAACAAAGTTCAACTCTCCATCTCCCCCCAGAGAAAAGGAGCTGAAAACTGGCTAAAAAGAAACAAAGTTGCTTCCTCTGCTCTTGCTGCAAGCAGGATGCAGAGGAGTGTGTATGTGTGTCCTTGAACAAACGCTCTGAGAAGTTTGTCCGGTTTTTTTTCCTCTCCCCCCTCTCAGGCTCAGTTGAAAGGCACAGAAATGCACAAAGTTCACTTCTGGGCATAGAGCAGCAATAGGGGATACACACAATAAAGTCACCCCAAGACACAGGGACAGAGAATTCAGTGGAAAGACTCCGAGAATTCTGCTCCCAGAGATCATTCATTCCTGCTCACACTGACCCTTGTAGAAAGGGGACATCGTTCCAGGCAGCCCGTACTGAGCATGTGGCTCCTGAGTGGGGTTTGTTGTTTAGGAAACCTGCTCCGGCTTTTCCATTCTTTCCTTGCAAACAGGAAAACTTCTCCTGGGGCTGTGTGCAGGCAGAGCCCTGAGGAGAACAGGTGGCACATGGTGCGCTGGGCTGGGACAGCCAGCTGCAGAGCTCAAGGGAAGAAGCCCAAAGTGTCACAATGGCTCCTTGCCTTCACATGCAACACCTGGGTCACAATGGTCTCCTTGATTCCATGAGGCCCCACTGTGTCACAATGGCTCCTTGGTTCCATCAGGTTCCGCAGTGTCACCATGGTCTCCTTTGATCCGCACTGTCATCATGGACAATTGGTTCCATGAGGCCCCGCAGTGTCACAATGGTCCCTTGCTTCCATAGCTTTTACGTTGTAACAAAGGACTCCTTGCTTCTATGAGCTAGCCTGCTTTTTGCAGAGGTGTCTTTGGTTCCAACAAGGCCCCGCTGTGTCTCAGTGCACCCTGGCTTCCATGTGGATCTGGAGTATCACAAAGGCTCCTTGGTTCCACCAGGTCCTGCTGTGTCACAATGGGTCCTGTGGTCCCTGAGGCCCTCCAAAACCATCGTGGAGGCTTGCTTCCATGAGGTTCCATTATGTGCCAGTGGTCATCTTGGTTCCAGGAGTTTCCTTAGTGTCACAATGCCCTCCATGCTTCCATTAGGCCCTGCTTTGCCACAATGGTCCCCTTGTTTCCATGAGGCCCCGCTGTGTCACAATGGACCTATGGTTCCGTGATGTTGCGTGGTGTCACCGTGCTCTTCTTGAATCCGCCGTGTAACCATGGACCATTGGTTCCATGCAGCCGTGTCACAATGGGCTCCTTGATTCCATGATTCCCCACGGTGTCACAATGGAGCCTTGTTTCTAGGAGGTTCTGTACTGTCACAATTGCCTCCTTGATGCCATCAGCCCCTGCAGTGTCACAATGGCTCCTTGGTTCCATGAGGAACACAATAGCTTGGCATAAGCATTGAGCAACAGCTGCTGAACACACCTGGCAACATCTGCTTGCATCAAAAGAGGGCTTCAAGCTGACAATGGCACCAGCAGCTTCCATCTGCAACAGAGACCCAGGAAAGGACAGGCTGTGCCGGTTTGGACAAATGTGGAGGAAAAGATCCTCTGATAGAAGGCAGGTTACACCCAGCCCTCCCCCACCAGGTTTTTGGAAAAAAGAACTTTCCTGGGAAGAAAGTGAAAGAGATAAAAACTATTTTTTTAACAAACACACAGGAAAAGGATAGCAATGCTAAATATTAAAAGCTCTCGCTGTGCAGAGAAAGCTGGGATAATTTGAGAGTCCTTCCGTGTTTCGGTGGGGTCTCCTGAAACATCCATAGACAGCGAGGCCCGTGCAAAGAAACAGGGAGCCATTCTTGAGAGAAGTTTCAGAGCTCTTTCTTCTCCAGCCACATGGGCGGGGCACTGCCAAAGAACTGAGCAATCACAGCACAACCAGGGCCCTCCTCACACAGGGCAACACAAAATAAGCAGTGCTGAACAGGATTAGGGCACATGTGAGCAGGGAGCAGGGAGACCCCCGTGCCCAGGCCATGCCTCTACCCCAGGGTCCCCTCTCCCATGACCTCATGGCAGGGGGGAGGAACCCCAACACTTCCGGAGGTGCAGTCTCTCTCCTCCTCCTTGCAGCTGGCTCATGGGCCCACATTCAGGGCCCCCACCTCGGGAGAAAATTCTCCCAATGTGCTCTGATGTTGAAAGAGTCAAGAAGAGAAGAAGGGGAAAAAACCCCCAAAGTCCCAGGAAAACAAAGTTCAACTCTCCATCTCCCCCCAGAGAAAAGGAGCTGAAAACTGGCTAAAAAGAAACAAAGTTGCTTCCTCTGCTCTTGCTGCAAGCAGGATGCAGAGGAGTGTGTATGTGTGTCCTTGAACAAACGCTCTGAGAAGTTTGTCCGGTTTTTTTTCCTCTCCCCCCTCTCAGGCTCAGTTGAAAGGCACAGAAATGCACAAAGTTCACTTCTGGGCATAGAGCAGCAATAGGGGATACACACGATAAAGTCACCCCAAGACACAGGGACAGAGAATTCAGTGGAAAGACTCCGAGAATTCTGCTCCCAGAGATCATTCATTCCTGCTCACACTGACCCTTGTAGAAAGGGGACATCGTTCCAGGCAGCCCGTACTGAGCATGTGGCTCCTGAGTGGGGTTTGTTGTTTAGGAAACCTGCTCCGGCTTTTCCATTCTTTCCTTGCAAACAGGAAAACTTCTCCTGGGGCTGTGTGCAGGCAGAGCCCTGAGGAGAGCAGGTGGCACATGGTGCGCTGGGCTGGGACAGCCAGCTGCAGAGCTCAAGGGAAGAAGCCCAAAGTGTCACAATGGCTCCTTGCCTTCACATGCAACACCTGGGTCACAATGGTCTCCTTGATTCCATGAGGCCCCACTGTGTCACAATGGCTCCTTGGTTCCATCAGGTTCCGCAGTGTCACCATGGTCTCCTTTGATCCGCACTGTCATCATGGACAATTGGTTCCATGAGGCCCCGCAGTGTCACAATGGTCCCTTGCTTCCATAGCTTTTACGTTGTAACAAAGGACTCCTTGCTTCTATGAGCTAGCCTGCTTTTTGCAGAGGTGTCTTTGGTTCCAACAAGGCCCCGCTGTGTCTCAGTGCACCCTGGCTTCCATGTGGATCTGGAGTATCACAAAGGCTCCTTGGTTCCACCAGGTCCTGCTGTGTCACAATGGGTCCTGTGGTCCCTGAGGCCCTCCAAAACCATCGTGGAGGCTTGCTTCCATGAGGTTCCATTATGTGCCAGTGGTCATCTTGGTTCCAGGAGTTTCCTTAGTGTCACAATGCCCTCCATGCTTCCATTAGGCCCTGCTTTGCCACAATGGTCCCCTTGTTTCCATGAGGCCCCGCTGTGTCACAATGGACCTATGGTTCCGTGATGTTGCGTGGTGTCACCGTGCTCTTCTTGAATCCTCCGTGTAACCATGGACCATTGGTTCCATGCAGCCGTGTCACAATGGGCTCCTTGATTCCATGATTCCCCACGGTGTCACAATGGAGCCTTGTTTCTAGGAGGTTCTGTACTGTCACAATTGCCTCCTTGATGCCATCAGCCCCTGCAGTGTCACAATGGCTCCTTGGTTCCATGAGGAACACAATAGCTTGGCATAAGCATTGAGCAACAGCTGCTGAACACACCTGGCAACATCTGCTTGCATCAAAAGAGGGCTTCAAGCTGACAATGGCACCAGCAGCTTCCATCTGCAACAGAGACCCAGGAAAGGACAGGCTGTGCCGGTTTGGACAAATGTGGAGGAAAATATCCTCTGATAGAAGGCAGGTTACACCCAGCCCTCCCCCACCAGGTTTTTGGAAAAAAGAACTTTCCTGGGAAGAAAGTGAAAGAGATAAAAACTATTTTTTTAACAAACACACAGGAAAAGGATAACAATGCTAAATATTAAAAGCTCTCGCTGTGCAGAGAAAGCTGGGATAATTTGAGAGTCCTTCCGTGTTTCGGTGGGGTCTCCTGAAACATCCATAGACAGCGAGGCCCGTGCAAAGAAACAGGGAGCCATTCTTGAGAGAAGTTTCAGAGCTCTTTCTTCTCCAGCCACACGGGCGGGGCACTGCCAAAGAACTGAGCAATCACAGCACAACCAGGGCCCTCCTCGCACAGGGCAACACAAAATAAGCAGTGCTGAACAGGGTTAGGGCACATGTGAGCAGGGAGACCCCCCGTGCCCAGGCCATGCCTCTACCCCAGGGTCCCCTCTCCCATGACCTCATGGCAGGGGGGAGGAACCCCAACACTTCCGTAGGTGTAGTCTCTCTCCTCCTCCTTGCAGCTGGCTCATGGGCCCACATTCAGGGCCCCCACCTCGGGAGAAAATTCTCCCAATGTGCTCTGATGTTGAAAGAGTCAAGAAGAGAAGAAGGGGAAAAAACCCCCAAAGTCCCAGGAAAACAAAGTTCAACTCTCCATCTCCCCCCAGAGAAAAGGAGCTGAAAACTGGCTAAAAAGAAACAAAGTTGCTTCCTCTGCTCTTGCTGCAAGCAGGATGCAGAGGAGTGTGTATGTGTGTCCTTGAACAAACGCTCTGAGAAGTTTGTCCGGTTTTTTTTCCTCTCCCCCCTCTCAGGCTCAGTTGAAAGGCACAGAAATGCACAAAGTTCACTTCTGGGCATAGAGCAGCAATAGGGGATACACACAATAAAGTCACCCCAAGACACAGGGACAGAGAATTCAGTGGAAAGACTCCGAGAATTCTGCTCCCAGAGATCATTCATTCCTGCTCACACTGACCCTTGTAGAAAGGGGACATCGTTCCAGGCAGCCCGTACTGAGCATGTGGCTCCTGAGTGGGGTTTGTTGTTTAGGAAACCTGCTCCGGCTTTTCCATTCTTTCCTTGCAAACAGGAAAACTTCTCCTGGGGCTGTGTGCAGGCAGAGCCCTGAGGAGAACAGGTGGCACATGGTGCGCTGGGCTGGGACAGCCAGCTGCAGAGCTCAAGGGAAGAAGCCCAAAGTGTCACAATGGCTCCTTGCCTTCACATGCAACACCTGGGTCACAATGGTCTCCTTGATTCCATGAGGCCCCACTGTGTCACAATGGCTCCTTGGTTCCATCAGGTTCCGCAGTGTCACCATGGTCTCCTTTGATCCGCACTGTCATCATGGACAATTGGTTCCATGAGGCCCCGCAGTGTCACAATGGTCCCTTGCTTCCATAGCTTTTACGTTGTAACAATGGACTCCTTGCTTCTATGAGCTAGCCTGCTTTTTGCAGAGGTGTCTTTGGTTCCAACAAGGCCCCGCTGTGTCTCAGTGCACCCTGGCTTCCATGTGGATCTGGAGTATCACAAAGGCTCCTTGGTTCCACCAGGTCCTGCTGTGTCACAATGGGTCCTGTGGTCCCTGAGGCCCTCCAAAACCATCGTGGAGGCTTGCTTCCATGAGGTTCCATTATGTGCCAGTGGTCATCTTGGTTCCAGGAGTTTCCTTAGTGTCACAATGCCCTCCATGCTTCCATTAGGCCCTGCTTTGCCACAATGGTCCCCTTGTTTCCATGAGGCCCTGCTGTGTCACAATGGACCTATGGTTCCGTGATGTTGCGTGGTGTCACCGTGCTCTTCTTGAATCCGCCGTGTAACCATGGACCATTGGTTCCATGCAGCCGTGTCACAATGGGCTCCTTGATTCCATGATTCCCCACGGTGTCACAATGGAGCCTTGTTTCTAGGAGGTTCTGTACTGTCACAATTGCCTCCTTGATGCCATCAGCCCCTGCAGTGTCACAATGGCTCCTTGGTTCCATGAGGAACACAATAGCTTGGCATAAGCATTGAGCAACAGCTGCTGAACACACCTGGCAACATCTGCTTGCATCAAAAGAGGGCTTCAAGCTGACAATGGCACCAGCAGCTTCCATCTGCAACAGAGACCCAGGAAAGGACAGGCTGTGCCGGTTTGGACAAATGTGGAGGAAAAGATCCTCTGATAGAAGGCAGGTTACACCCAGCCCTCCCCCACCAGGTTTTTGGAAAAAAGAACTTTCCTGGGAAGAAAGTGAAAGAGATAAAAACTATTTTTTTAACAAACACACAGGAAAAGGATAGCAATGCTAAATATTAAAAGCTCTCGCTGTGCAGAGAAAGCTGGGATAATTTGAGAGTCCTTCCGTGTTTCGGTGGGGTCTCCTGAAACATCCATAGACAGCGAGGCCCGTGCAAAGAAACAGGGAGCCATTCTTGAGAGAAGTTTCAGAGCTCTTTCTTCTCCAGCCACATGGGCGGGGCACTGCCAAAGAACTGAGCAATCACAGCACAACCAGGGCCCTCCTCACACAGGGCAACACAAAATAAGCAGTGCTGAACAGGATTAGGGCACATGTGAGCAGGGAGCAGGGAGACCCCCGTGCCCAGGCCATGCCTCTACCCCAGGGTCCCCTCTCCCATGACCTCATGGCAGGGGGGAGGAACCCCAACACTTCCGTAGGTGTAGTCTCTCTCCTCCTCCTTGCAGCTGGCTCATGGGCCCACATTCAGGGCCCCCACCTCGGGAGAAAATTCTCCCAATGTGCTCTGATGTTGAAAGAGTCAAGAAGAGAAGAAGGGGAAAAAACCCCCAAAGTCCCAGGAAAACAAAGTTCAACTCTCCATCTCCCCCCAGAGAAAAGGAGCTGAAAACTGGCTAAAAAGAAACAAAGTTGCTTCCTCTGCTCTTGCTGCAAGCAGGATGCAGAGGAGTGTGTATGTGTGTCCTTGAACAAACGCTCTGAGAAGTTTGTCCGGTTTTTTTTCCTCTCCCCCCTCTCAGGCTCAGTTGAAAGGCACAGAAATGCACAAAGTTCACTTCTGGGCATAGAGCAGCAATAGGGGATACACACGATAAAGTCACCCCAAGACACAGGGACAGAGAATTCAGTGGAAAGACTCCGAGAATTCTGCTCCCAGAGATCATTCATTCCTGCTCACACTGACCCTTGTAGAAAGGGGACATCGTTCCAGGCAGCCCGTACTGAGCATGTGGCTCCTGAGTGGGGTTTGTTGTTTAGGAAACCTGCTCCGGCTTTTCCATTCTTTCCTTGCAAACAGGAAAACTTCTCCTGGGGCTGTGTGCAGGCAGAGCCCTGAGGAGAGCAGGTGGCACATGGTGCGCTGGGCTGGGACAGCCAGCTGCAGAGCTCAAGGGAAGAAGCCCAAAGTGTCACAATGGCTCCTTGCCTTCACATGCAACACCTGGGTCACAATGGTCTCCTTGATTCCATGAGGCCCCACTGTGTCACAATGGCTCCTTGGTTCCATCAGGTTCCGCAGTGTCACCATGGTCTCCTTTGATCCGCACTGTCATCATGGACAATTGGTTCCATGAGGCCCCGCAGTGTCACAATGGTCCCTTGCTTCCATAGGTTTGATGTTGTAACAAAGGACTCCTTGCTTCTATGAGCTAGCCTGCTTTTTGCAGAGGTGTCTTTGGTTCCAACAAGGCCCCGCTGTGTCTCAGTGCACCCTGGCTTCCATGTGGATCTGGAGTATCACAAAGGCTCCTTGGTTCCACCAGGTCCTGCTGTGTCACAATGGGTCCTGTGGTCCCTGAGGCCCTCCAAAACCATCGTGGAGGCTTGCTTCCATGAGGTTCCATTATGTGCCAGTGGTCATCTTGGTTCCAGGAGTTTCCTTAGTGTCACAATGCCCTCCATGCTTCCATTAGGCCCTGCTTTGCCACAATGGTCCCCTTGTTTCCATGAGGCCCCGCTGTGTCACAATGGACCTATGGTTCCGTGATGTTGCGTGGTGTCACCGTGCTCTTCTTGAATCCGCCGTGTAACCATGGACCATTGGTTCCATGCAGCCGTGTCACAATGGGCTCCTTGATTCCATGATTCCCCACGGTGTCACAATGGAGCCTTGTTTCTAGGAGGTTCTGTACTGTCACAATTGCCTCCTTGATGCCATCAGCCCCTGCAGTGTCACAATGGCTCCTTGGTTCCATGAGGAACACAATAGCTTGGCATAAGCATTGAGCAACAGCTGCTGAACACACCTGGCAACATCTGCTTGCATCAAAAGAGGGCTTCAAGCTGACAATGGCACCAGCAGCTTCCATCTCCAACAGAGACCCAGGAAAGGACAGGCTGTGCCGGTTTGGACAAATGTGGAAGAAAATATCCTCTGATAGAAGGCAGGTTACACCCAGCCCTCCCCCACCAGGTTTTTGGAAAAAAGAACTTTCCTGGGAAGAAAGTGAAAGAGATAAAAACTATTTTTTTAACAAACACACAGGAAAAGGATAACAATGCTAAATATTAAAAGCTCTCGCTGTGCAGAGAAAGCTGGGATAATTTGAGAGTCCTTCCGTGTTTCGGTGGGGTCTCCTGAAACATCCATAGACAGCGAGGCCCGTGCAAAGAAACAGGGAGCCATTCTTGAGAGAAGTTTCAGAGCTCTTTCTTCTCCAGCCACACGGGCGGGGCACTGCCAAAGAACTGAGCAATCACAGCACAACCAGGGCCCTCCTCGCACAGGGCAACACAAAATAAGCAGTGCTGAACAGGGTTAGGGCACATGTGAGCAGGGAGCAGGGAGACCCCCGTGCCCAGGCCATGCCTCTACCCCAGGGTCCCCTCTCCCATGACCTCATGGCAGGGGGGAGGAACCCCAACACTTCCGTAGGTGCAGTCTCTCTCCTCCTCCTTGCAGCTGGCTCATGGGCCCACATTCAGGGCCCCCACCTCGGGAGAAAATTCTCCCAATGTGCTCTGATGTTGAAAGAGTCAAGAAGAGAAGAAGGGGAAAAAACCCCCAAAGTCCCAGGAAAACAAAGTTCAACTCTCCATCTCCCCCCAGAGAAAAGGAGCTGAAAACTGGCTAAAAAGAAACAAAGTTGCTTCCTCTGCTCTTGCTGCAAGCAGGATGCAGAGGAGTGTGTATGTGTGTCCTTGAACAAACGCTCTGAGAAGTTTGTCCGGTTTTTTTTCCTCTCCCCCCTCTCAGGCTCAGTTGAAAGGCACAGAAATGCACAAAGTTCACTTCTGGGCATAGAGCAGCAATAGGGGATACACACAATAAAGTCACCCCAAGACACAGGGACAGAGAATTCAGTGGAAAGACTCCGAGAATTCTGCTCCCAGAGATCATTCATTCCTGCTCACACTGACCCTTGTAGAAAGGGGACATCGTTCCAGGCAGCCCGTACTGAGCATGTGGCTCCTGAGTGGGGTTTGTTGTTTAGGAAACCTGCTCCGGCTTTTCCATTCTTTCCTTGCAAACAGGAAAACTTCTCCTGGGGCTGTGTGCAGGCAGAGCCCTGAGGAGAGCAGGTGGCACATGGTGCGCTGGGCTGGGACAGCCAGCTGCAGAGCTCAAGGGAAGAAGCCCAAAGTGTCACAATGGCTCCTTGCCTTCACATGCAACACCTGGGTCACAATGGTCTCCTTGATTCCATGAGGCCCCACTGTGTCACAATGGCTCCTTGGTTCCATCAGGTTCCGCAGTGTCACCATGGTCTCCTTTGATCCGCACTGTCATCATGGACAATTGGTTCCATGAGGCCCCGCAGTGTCACAATGGTCCCTTGCTTCCATAGGTTTGATGTTGTAACAAAGGACTCCTTGCTTCTATGAGCTTGCCTGCTTTTTGCAGAGGTGTCTTTGGTTCCAACAAGGCCCCGCTGTGTCTCAGTGCACCCTGGCTTCCATGTGGATCTGGAGTATCACAAAGGCTCCTTGGTTCCACCAGGTCCTGCTGTGTCACAATGGGTCCTGTGGTCCCTGAGGCCCTCCAAAACCATCGTGGAGGCTTGCTTCCATGAGGTTCCATTATGTGCCAGTGGTCATCTTGGTTCCAGGAGTTTCCTTAGTGTCACAATGCTCTCCATGCTTCCATTAGGCCCTGCTTTGCCACAATGGTCCCCTTGTTTCCATGAGGCCCCGCTGTGTCACAATGGACCTATGGTTCCGTGATGTTGCGTGGTGTCACCGTGCTCTTCTTGAATCCGCCGTGTAACCATGGACCATTGGTTCCATGCAGCCGTGTCACAATGGGCTCCTTGATTCCATGATTCCCCACGGTGTCACAATGGAGCCTTGTTTCTAGGAGGTTCTGTACTGTCACAATTGCCTCCTTGATGCCATCAGCCCCTGCAGTGTCACAATGGCTCCTTGGTTCCATGAGGAACACAATAGCTTGGCATAAGCATTGAGCAACAGCTGCTGAACACACCTGGCAACATCTGCTTGCATCAAAAGAGGGCTTCAAGCTGACAATGGCACCAGCAGCTTCCATCTGCAACAGAGACCCAGGAAAGGACAGGCTGTGCCGGTTTGGACAAATGTGGAGGAAAATATCCTCTGATAGAAGGCAGGTTACACCCAGCCCTCCCCCACCAGGTTTTTGGAAAAAAGAACTTTCCTGGGAAGAAAGTGAAAGAGATAAAAACTATTTTTTTAACAAACACACAGGAAAAGGATAACAATGCTAAATATTAAAAGCTCTCGCTGTGCAGAGAAAGCTGGGATAATTTGAGAGTCCTTCTGTGTTTCGGTGGGGTCTCCTGAAACATCCATAGACAGCGAGGCCCATGCAAAGAAACAGGGAGCCATTCTTGAGAGAAGTTTCAGAGCTCTTTCTTCTCCAGCCACACGGGCGGGGCACTGCCAAAGAACTGAGCAATCACAGCACAACCAGGGCCCTCCTCACACAGGGCAACACAAAATAAGCAGTGCTGAACAGGATTAGGGCACATGTGAGCAGGGAGCAGGGAGACCCCCGTGCCCAGGCCATGCCTCTACCCCAGGGTCCCCTCTCCCATGACCTCATGGCAGGGGGGAGGAACCCCAACACTTCCGTAGGTGTAGTCTCTCTCCTCCTCCTTGCAGCTGGCTCATGGGCCCACATTCAGGGCCCCCACCTCGGGAGAAAATTCTCCCAATGTGCTCTGATGTTGAAAGAGTCAAGAAGAGAAGAAGGGGAAAAAACCCCCAAAGTCCCAGGAAAACAAAGTTCAACTCTCCATCTCCCCCCAGAGAAAAGGAGCTGAAAACTGGCTAAAAAGAAACAAAGTTGCTTCCTCTGCTCTTGCTGCAAGCAGGATGCAGAGGAGTGTGTATGTGTGTCCTTGAACAAACGCTCTGAGAAGTTTGTCCGGTTTTTTTTCCTCTCCCCCCTCTCAGGCTCAGTTGAAAGGCACAGAAATGCACAAAGTTCACTTCTGGGCATAGAGCAGCAATAGGGGATACACACAATAAAGTCACCCCAAGACACAGGGACAGAGAATTCAGTGGAAAGACTCCGAGAATTCTGCTCCCAGAGATCATTCATTCCTGCTCACACTGACCCTTGTAGAAAGGGGACATCGTTCCAGGCAGCCTGTACTGAGCATGTGGCTCCTGAGTGGGGTTTGTTGTTTAGGAAACCTGCTCCGGCTTTTCCATTCTTTCCTTGCAAACAGGAAAACTTCTCCTGGGGCTGTGTGCAGGCAGAGCCCTGAGGAGAGCAGGTGGCACATGGTGCGCTGGGCTGGGACAGCCAGCTGCAGAGCTCAAGGGAAGAAGCCCAAAGTGTCACAATGGCTCCTTGCCTTCACATGCAACACCTGGGTCACAATGGTCTCCTTGATTCCATGAGGCCCCACTGTGTCACAATGGCTCCTTGGTTCCATCAGGTTCCGCAGTGTCACCATGGTCTCCTTTGATCCGCACTGTCATCATGGACAATTGGTTCCATGAGGCCCCGCAGTGTCACAATGGTCCCTTGCTTCCATAGGTTTGATGTTGTAACAAAGGACTCCTTGCTTCTATGAGCTAGCCTGCTTTTTGCAGAGGTGTCTTTGGTTCCAACAAGGCCCCGCTGTGTCTCAGTGCACCCTGGCTTCCATGTGGATCTGGAGTATCACAAAGGCTCCTTGGTTCCACCAGGTCCTGCTGTGTCACAATGGGTCCTGTGGTCCCTGAGGCCCTCCAAAACCATTGTGGAGGCTTGCTTCCATGAGGTTCCATTATGTGCCAGTGGTCATCTTGGTTCCAGGAGTTTCCTTAGTGTCACAATGCCCTCCATGCTTCCATTAGGCCCTGCTTTGCCACAATGGTCCCCTTGTTTCCATGAGGCCCCGCTGTGTCACAATGGACCTATGGTTCCGTGATGTTGCGTGGTGTCACCGTGCTCTTCTTGAATCCGCCGTGTAACCATGGACCATTGGTTCCATGCAGCCGTGTCACAATGGGCTCCTTGATTCCATGATTCCCCACGGTGTCACAATGGAGCCTTGTTTCTAGGAGGTTCTGTACTGTCACAATTGCCTCCTTGATGCCATCAGCCCCTGCAGTGTCACAATGGCTCCTTGGTTCCATGAGGAACACAATAGCTTGGCATAAGCATTGAGCAACAGCTGCTGAACACACCTGGCAACATCTGCTTGCATCAAAAGAGTGCTTCAAGCTGACAATGGCACCAGCAGCTTCCATCTCCAACAGAGACCCAGGAAAGGACAGGCTGTGCCGGTTTGGACAAATGTGGAGGAAAATATCCTCTGATAGAAGGCAGGTTACACCCAGCCCTCCCCCACCAGGTTTTTGGAAAAAAGAACTTTCCTGGGAAGAAAGTGAAAGAGATAAAAACTATTTTTTTAACAAACACACAGGAAAAGGATAGCAATGCTAAATATTAAAAGCTCTCGCTGTGCAGAGAAAGCTGGGATAATTTGAGAGTCCTTCCGTGTTTCGGTGGGGTCTCCTGAAACATCCATAGACAGCGAGGCCCGTGCAAAGAAACAGGGAGCCATTCTTGAGAGAAGTTTCAGAGCTCTTTCTTCTCCAGCCACATGGGCGGGGCACTGCCAAAGAACTGAGCAATCACAGCACAACCAGGGCCCTCCTCGCACAGGGCAACACAAAATAAGCAGTGCTGAACAGGATTAGGGCAATGTGAGCAGGGAGCAGGGAGACCCCCGTGCCCAGGCCATGCCTCTACCCCAGGGTCCCCTCTCCCATGACCTCATGGCAGGGGGGAGGAACCCCAACACTTCCGTAGGTGTAGCCTCTCTCCTCCTCCTTGCAGCTGGCTCATGGGCCCACATTCAGGGCCCTCACCTCGGGAGAAAATTCTCCCAATGTGGTCTGATGTGGAAACAGTCAAGAAGAGAAGAAGGGAAAAAAACCCCCGAAGTCCCAGGAAAACAAAGTTCAACTCTCCATCTCCCTCCAGAGAAAAGGAGCTGAAAACTGGCTAAAAAGAAACAAGGTTGCTCCCTTCGCTCTTGCTGCAAGCAGGATGCAGAGGAGTGTGTATGTGTGTCCTTGAACAAACGCTCTGAGAAGTTTGTCCGGTTTTTTTTCCTCTCCCCCCTCTCAGGCTCAGTTGAAAGGCACAGAAATGCACAAAGTTCACTTCTGGGCATAGAGCAGCAATAGGGGATACACACAATAAAGTCACCCCAAGACACAGGGACAGAGAATTCAGTGGAAAGACTCCGAGAATTCTGCTCCCAGAGATCATTCATTCCTGCTCACACTGACCCTTGTAGAAAGGGGACATCGTTCCAGGCAGCCTGTACTGAGCATGTGGCTCCTGAGTGGGGTTTGTTGTTTAGGAAACCTGCTCCGGCTTTTCCATTCTTTCCTTCCAAACAGGAAAACTTCTCCTGGGGCTGTGTGCAGGCAGAGCCCTGAGGAGAGCAGGTGGCACATGGTGCGCTGGGCTGGGACAGCCAGCTGCAGAGCTCAAGGGAAGAAGCCCAAAGTGTCACAATGGCTCCTTGCCTTCACATGCAACACCTGGGTCACAATGGTCTCCTTGATTCCATGAGGCCCCACTGTGTCACAATGGCTCCTTGGTTCCATCAGGTTCCGCAGTGTCACCATGGTCTCCTTTGATCCGCATTGTCATCATGGACAATTGGTTCCATGAGGCCCCGCAGTGTCACAATGGTCCCTTGCTTCCATAGCTTTTACGTTGTAACAATGGACTCCTTGCTTCTGTGAGCTAGCCTGCTTTTTGCAGAGGTGTCTTTGGTTCCAACAAGGCCCCGCTGTGTCTCAGTGCACCCTGGCTTCCATGTGGATCTGGAGTATCACAAAGGCTCCTTGGTTCCACCAGGTCCTGCTGTGTCACAATGGGTCCTGTGGTCCCTGAGGCCCTCCAAAACCATCGTGGAGGCTTGCTTCCATGAGGTTCCATTATGTGCCAGTGGTCATCTTGGTTCCAGGAGTTTCCTTAGTGTCACAATGCTCTCCATGCTTCCATTAGGCCCTGCTTTGCCACAATGGTCCCCTTGTTTCCATGAGGCCCCGCTGTGTCACAATGGACCTATGGTTCCGTGATGTTGCGTGGTGTCACCGTGCTCTTCTTGAATCCGCAGTGTAACCATGGACCATTGGTTCCATGCAGCCGTGTCACAATGGGCTCCTTGATTCCATGATTCCCCACGGTGTCACAATGGAGCCTTGTTTCTAGGAGGTTCTGTACTGTCACAATTGCCTCCTTGATGCCATCAGCCCCTGCAGTGTCACAATGGCTCCTTGGTTCCATGAGGAACACAATAGCTTGGCATAAGCATTGAGCAACAGCTGCTGAACACACCTGGCAACATCTGCTTGCATCAAAAGAGGGCTTCAAGCTGACAATGGCACCAGCAGCTTCCATCTGCAACAGAGACCCAGGAAAGGACAGGCTGTGCCGGTTTGGACAAATGTGGAGGAAAATATCCTCTGATAGAAGGCAGGTTACACCCAGCCCTCCCCCACCAGGTTTTTGGAAAAAAGAACTTTCCTGGGAAGAAAGTGAAAGAGATAAAAACTATTTTTTTAACAAACACACAGGAAAAGGATAACAATGCTAAATATTAAAAGCTCTCGCTGTGCAGAGAAAGCTGGGATAATTTGAGAGTCCTTCTGTGTTTCGGTGGGGTCTCCTGAAACATCCATAGACAGCGAGGCCCGTGCAAAGAAACAGGGAGCGATTCTTGAGAGAAGTTTCAGAGCTCTTTCTTCTCCAGCCACATGGGCGGGGCACTGCCAAAGAACTGAGCAATCACAGCACAACCAGGGCCCTCCTCGCACAGGGCAACACAAAATAAGCAGTGCTGAACAGGATTAGGGCACATGTGAGCAGGGAGCAGGGAGACCCCCGTGCCCAGGCCATGCCTCTACCCCAGGGTCCCCTCTCCCATGACCTCATGGCAGGGGGGAGGAACCCCAACACTTCCGTAGGTGCAGTCTCTCTCCTCCTCCTTGCAGCTGGCTCATGGGCCCACATTCAGGGCCCCCACCTCGGGAGAAAATTCTCCCAATGTGGTCTGATGTTGAAAGAGTCAAGAAGAGAAGAAGGGGAAAAAACCCCCAAAGTCCCAGGAAAACAAAGTTCAACTCTCCATCTCCCCCCAGAGAAAAGGAGCTGAAAACTGGCTAAAAAGAAACAAAGTTGCTTCCTCTGCTCTTGCTGCAAGCAGGATGCAGAGGAGTGTGTATGTGTGTCCTTGAACAAACGCTCTGAGAAGTTTGTCCGGTTTTTTTTCCTCTCCCCCCTCTCAGGCTCAGTTGAAAGGCACAGAAATGCACAAAGTTCACTTCTGGGCATAGAGCAGCAATAGGGGATACACACAATAAAGTCACCCCAAGACACAGGGACAGAGAATTCAGTGGAAAGACTCCGAGAATTCTGCTCCCAGAGATCATTCATTCCTGCTCACACTGACCCTTGTAGAAAGGGGACATCGTTCCAGGCAGCCCGTACTGAGCATGTGGCTCCTGAGTGGGGTTTGTTGTTTAGGAAACCTGCTCCGGCTTTTCCATTCTTTCCTTGCAAACAGGAAAACTTCTCCTGGGGCTGTGTGCAGGCAGAGCCCTGAGGAGAGCAGGTGGCACATGGTGCGCTGGGCTGGGACAGCCAGCTGCAGAGCTCAAGGGAAGAAGCCCAAAGTGTCACAATGGCTCCTTGCCTTCACATGCAACACCTGGGTCACAATGGTCTCCTTGATTCCATGAGGCCCCACTGTGTCACAATGGCTCCTTGGTTCCATCAGGTTCCGCAGTGTCACCATGGTCTCCTTCGATCTGCATTGTCATCATGGACAATTGGTTCCATGAGGCCCCGCAGTGTCACAATGGTCCCTTGCTTCCATAGCTTTTACGTTGTAACAATGGACTCCTTGCTTCTATGAGCTAGCCTGCTTTTTGCAGAGGTGTCTTTGGTTCCAACAAGGCCCCGCTGTGTCTCAGTGCACCCTGGCTTCCATGTGGATCTGGAGTATCACAAAGGCTCCTTGGTTCCACCAGGTCCTGCTGTGTCACAATGGGTCCTGTGGTCCCTGAGGCCCTCCAAAACCATCGTGGAGGCTTGCTTCCATGAGGTTCCATTATGTGCCAGTGGTCATCTTGGTTCCAGGAGTTTCCTTAGTGTCACAATGCCCTCCATGCTTCCATTAGGCCCTGCTTTGCCACAATGGTCCCCTTGTTTCCATGAGGCCCCGCTGTGTCACAATGGACCTATGGTTCCGTGATGTTGCGTGGTGTCACCGTGCTCTTCTTGAATCCGCCGTGTAACCATGGACCATTGGTTCCATGCAGCCGTGTCACAATGGGCTCCTTGATTCCATGATTCCCCACGGTGTCACAATGGAGCCTTGTTTCTAGGAGGTTCTGTACTGTCACAATTGCCTCCTTGATGCCATCAGCCCCTGCAGTGTCACAATGGCTCCTTGGTTCCATGAGGAACACAATAGCTTGGCATAAGCATTGAGCAACAGCTGCTGAACACACCTGGCAACATCTGCTTGCATCAAAAGAGGGCTTCAAGCTGACAATGGCACCAGCAGCTTCCATCTGCAACAGAGACCCAGGAAAGGACAGGCTGTGCCGGTTTGGACAAATGTGGAGGAAAAGATCCTCTGATAGAAGGCAGGTTACACCCAGCCCTCCCCCACCAGGTTTTTGGAAAAAAGAACTTTCCTGGGAAGAAAGTGAAAGAGATAAAAACTATTTTTTTAACAAACACACAGGAAAAGGATAACAATGCTAAATATTAAAAGCTCTCGCTGTGCAGAGAAAGCTGGGATAATTTGAGAGTCCTTCTGTGTTTCGGTGGGGTCTCCTGAAACATCCATAGACAGCGAGGCCCGTGCAAAGAAACAGGGAGCCATTCTTGAGAGAAGTTTCAGAGCTCTTTCTTCTCCAGCCACATGGGCGGGGCACTGCCAAAGAACTGAGCAATCACAGAACAACCAGGGCCCTCCTGGCACAGGGCAACACAAAATAAGCAGTGCTGAACAGGATTAGGGCACATGTGAGCAGGGAGCAGGGAGACCCCCGTGCCCAGGCCATGCCTCTACCCCAGGGTCCCCTCTCCCATGACCTCATGGCAGGGGGGAGGAACCCCAACACTTCCGTAGGTGCAGTCTCTCTCCTCCTCCTTGCAGCTGGCTCATGGGCCCACATTCAGGGCCCCCACCTCGGGAGAAAATTCTCCCAATGTGCTCTGATGTTGAAAGAGTCAAGAAGAGAAGAAGGGGAAAAAACCCCCAAAGTCCCAGGAAAACAAAGTTCAACTCTCCATCTCCCCCCAGAGAAAAGGAGCTGAAAACTGGCTAAAAAGAAACAAAGTTGCTTCCTCTGCTCTTGCTGCAAGCAGGATGCAGAGGAGTGTGTATGTGTGTCCTTGAACAAACGCTCTGAGAAGTTTGTCCGGTTTTTTTTCCTCTCCCCCCTCTCAGGCTCAGTTGAAAGGCACAGAAATGCACAAAGTTCACTTCTGGGCATAGAGCAGCAATAGGGGATACACACAATAAAGTCACCCCAAGACACAGGGACAGAGAATTCAGTGGAAAGACTCCGAGAATTCTGCTCCCAGAGATCATTCATTCCTGCTCACACTGACCCTTGTAGAAAGGGGACATCGTTCCAGGCAGCCCGTACTGAGCATGTGGCTCCTGAGTGGGGTTTGTTGTTTAGGAAACCTGCTCCGGCTTTTCCATTCTTTCCTTGCAAACAGGAAAACTTCTCCTGGGGCTGTGTGCAGGCAGAGCCCTGAGGAGAGCAGGTGGCACATGGTGCGCTGGGCTGGGACAGCCAGCTGCAGAGCTCAAGGGAAGAAGCCCAAAGTGTCACAATGGCTCCTTGCCTTCACATGCAACACCTGGGTCACAATGGTCTCCTTGATTCCATGAGGCCCCACTGTGTCACAATGGCTCCTTGGTTCCATCAGGTTCCGCAGTGTCACCATGGTCTCCTTCGATCCGCATTGTCATCATGGACAATTGGTTCCATGAGGCCCCGCAGTGTCACAATGGTCCCTTGCTTCCATAGCTTTTACGTTGTAACAATGGACTCCTTGCTTCTATGAGCTAGCCTGCTTTTTGCAGAGGTGTCTTTGGTTCCAACAAGGCCCCGCTGTGTCTCAGTGCACCCTGGCTTCCATGTGGATGTGGAGTATCACAAAGGCTCCTTGGTTCCACCAGGTCCTGCTGTGTCACAATGGGTCCTGTGGTCCCTGAGGCCCTCCAAAACCATCGTGGAGGCTTGCTTCCATGAGGTTCCATTATGTGCCAGTGGTCATCTTGGTTCCAGGAGTTTCCTTAGTGTCACAATGCCCTCCATGCTTCCATTAGGCCCTGCTTTGCCACAATGGTCCCCTTGTTTCCATGAGGCCCCGCTGTGTCACAATGGACCTATGGTTCCGTGATGTTGCGTGGTGTCACCGTGCTCTTCTTGAATCCGCCGTGTAACCATGGACCATTGGTTCCATGCAGCCGTGTCACAATGGGCTCCTTGATTCCATGATTCCCCACGGTGTCACAATGGAGCCTTGTTTCTAGGAGGTTCTGTACTGTCACAATTGCCTCCTTGATGCCATCAGCCCCTGCAGTGTCACAATGGCTCCTTGGTTCCATGAGGAACACAATAGCTTGGCATAAGCATTGAGCAACAGCTGCTGAACACACCTGGCAACATCTGCTTGCATCAAAAGAGTGCTTCAAGCTGACAATGGCACCAGCAGCTTCCATCTGCAACAGAGACCCAGGAAAGGACAGGCTGTGCCGGTTTGGACAAATGTGGAGGAAAATATCCTCTGATAGAAGGCAGGTTACACCCAGCCCTCCCCCACCAGGTTTTTGGAAAAAAGAACTTTCCTGGGAAGAAAGTGAAAGAGATAAAAACTATTTTTTTAACAAACACACAGGAAAAGGATAGCAATGCTAAATATTAAAAGCTCTCGCTGTGCAGAGAAAGCTGGGATAATTTGAGAGTCCTTCTGTGTTTCGGTGGGGTCTCCTGAAACATCCATAGACAGCGAGGCCCGTGCAAAGAAACAGGGAGCCATTCTTGAGAGAAGTTTCAGAGCTCTTTCTTCTCCAGCCACATGGGCGGGGCACTGCCAAAGAACTGAGCAATCACAGCACAACCAGGGCCCTCCTCGCACAGGGCAACACAAAATAAGCAGTGCTGAACAGGATTAGGGCACATGTGAGCAGGGAGCAGGGAGACCCCCCGTGCCCAGGCCATGCCTCTACCCCAGGGTCCCCTCTCCCATGACCTCATGGCAGGGGGGAGGAACCCCAACACTTCCGTAGGTGTAGTCTCTCTCCTCCTCCTTGCAGCTGGCTCATGGGCCCACATTCAGGGCCCCCACCTCGGGAGAAAATTCTCCCAATGTGCTCTGATGTTGAAAGAGTCAAGAAGAGAAGAAGGGGAAAAAACCCCCAAAGTCCCAGGAAAACAAAGTTCAACTCTCCATCTCCCCCCAGAGAAAAGGAGCTGAAAACTGGCTAAAAAGAAACAAAGTTGCTTCCTCTGCTCTTGCTGCAAGCAGGATGCAGAGGAGTGTGTATGTGTGTCCTTGAACAAACGCTCTGAGAAGTTTGTCCGGTTTTTTTTCCTCTCCCCCCTCTCAGGCTCAGTTGAAAGGCACAGAAATGCACAAAGTTCACTTCTGGGCATAGAGCAGCAATAGGGGATACACACAATAAAGTCACCCCAAGACACAGGGACAGAGAATTCAGTGGAAAGACTCCGAGAATTCTGCTCCCAGAGATCATTCATTCCTGCTCACACTGACCCTTGTAGAAAGGGGACATCGTTCCAGGCAGCCTGTACTGAGCATGTGGCTCCTGAGTGGGGTTTGTTGTTTAGGAAACCTGCTCCGGCTTTTCCATTCTTTCCTTGCAAACAGGAAAACTTCTCCTGGGGCTGTGTGCAGGCAGAGCCCTGAGGAGAGCAGGTGGCACATGGTGCGCTGGGCTGGGACAGCCAGCTGCAGAGCTCAAGGGAAGAAGCCCAAAGTGTCACAATGGCTCCTTGCCTTCACATGCAACACCTGGGTCACAATGGTCTCCTTGATTCCATGAGGCCCCACTGTGTCACAATGGCTCCTTGGTTCCATCAGGTTCCGCAGTGTCACCATGGTCTCCTTTGATCCGCACTGTCATCATGGACAATTGGTTCCATGAGGCCCCGCAGTGTCACAATGGTCCCTTGCTTCCATAGGTTTGATGTTGTAACAAAGGACTCCTTGCTTCTATGAGCTAGCCTGCTTTTTGCAGAGGTGTCTTTGGTTCCAACAAGGCCCCGCTGTGTCTCAGTGCACCCTGGCTTCCATGTGGATGTGGAGTATCACAAAGGCTCCTTGGTTCCACCAGGTCCTGCTGTGTCACAATGGGTCCTGTGGTCCCTGAGGCCCTCCAAAACCATCGTGGAGGCTTGCTTCCATGAGGTTCCATTATGTGCCAGTGGTCATCTTGGTTCCAGGAGTTTCCTTAGTGTCACAATGCCCTCCATGCTTCCATTAGGCCCTGCTTTGCCACAATGGTCCCCTTGTTTCCATGAGGCCCCGCTGTGTCACAATGGACCTATGGTTCCGTGATGTTGCGTGGTGTCACCGTGCTCTTCTTGAATCCGCCGTGTAACCATGGACCATTGGTTCCATGCAGCCGTGTCACAATGGGCTCCTTGATTCCATGATTCCCCACGGTGTCACAATGGAGCCTTGTTTCTAGGAGGTTCTGTACTGTCACAATTGCCTCCTTGATGCCATCAGCCCCTGCAGTGTCACAATGGCTCCTTGGTTCCATGAGGAACACAATAGCTTGGCATAAGCATTGAGCAACAGCTGCTGAACACACCTGGCAACATCTGCTTGCATCAAAAGAGTGCTTCAAGCTGACAATGGCACCAGCAGCTTCCATCTGCAACAGAGACCCAGGAAAGGACAGGCTGTGCCGGTTTGGACAAATGTGGAGGAAAATATCCTCTGATAGAAGGCAGGTTACACCCAGCCCTCCCCCACCAGGTTTTTGGAAAAAAGAACTTTCCTGGGAAGAAAGTGAAAGAGATAAAAACTATTTTTTTAACAAACACACAGGAAAAGGATAGCAATGCTAAATATTAAAAGCTCTCGCTGTGCAGAGAAAGCTGGGATAATTTGAGAGTCCTTCTGTGTTTCGGTGGGGTCTCCTGAAACATCCATAGACAGCGAGGCCCGTGCAAAGAAACAGGGAGCCATTCTTGAGAGAAGTTTCAGAGCTCTTTCTTCTCCAGCCACATGGGCGGGGCACTGCCAAAGAACTGAGCAATCACAGCACAACCAGGGCCCTCCTCGCACAGGGCAACACAAAATAAGCAGTGCTGAACAGGATTAGGGCACATGTGAGCAGGGAGCAGGGAGACCCCCCGTGCCCAGGCCATGCCTCTACCCCAGGGTCCCCTCTCCCATGACCTCATGGCAGGGGGGAGGAACCCCAACACTTCCGTAGGTGTAGTCTCTCTCCTCCTCCTTGCAGCTGGCTCATGGGCCCACATTCAGGGCCCCCACCTCGGGAGAAAATTCTCCCAATGTGCTCTGATGTTGAAAGAGTCAAGAAGAGAAGAAGGGGAAAAAACCCCCAAAGTCCCAGGAAAACAAAGTTCAACTCTCCATCTCCCCCCAGAGAAAAGGAGCTGAAAACTGGCTAAAAAGAAACAAAGTTGCTTCCTCTGCTCTTGCTGCAAGCAGGATGCAGAGGAGTGTGTATGTGTGTCCTTGAACAAACGCTCTGAGAAGTTTGTCCGTTTTTTTTTCCTCTCCCCCCTCTCAGGCTCAGTTGAAAGGCACAGAAATGCACAAAGTTCACTTCTGGGCATAGAGCAGCAATAGGGGATACACACAATAAAGTCACCCCAAGACACAGGGACAGAGAATTCAGTGGAAAGACTCCGAGAATTCTGCTCCCAGAGATCATTCATTCCTGCTCACACTGACCCTTGTAGAAAGGGGACATCGTTCCAGGCAGCCTGTACTGAGCATGTGGCTCCTGAGTGGGGTTTGTTGTTTAGGAAACCTGCTCCGGCTTTTCCATTCTTTCCTTGCAAACAGGAAAACTTCTCCTGGGGCTGTGTGCAGGCAGAGCCCTGAGGAGAGCAGGTGGCACATGGTGCGCTGGGCTGGGACAGCCAGCTGCAGAGCTCAAGGGAAGAAGCCCAAAGTGTCACAATGGCTCCTTGCCTTCACATGCAACACCTGGGTCACAATGGTCTCCTTGATTCCATGAGGCCCCACTGTGTCACAATGGCTCCTTGGTTCCATCAGGTTCCGCAGTGTCACCATGGTCTCCTTTGATCCGCACTGTCATCATGGACAATTGGTTCCATGAGGCCCCGCAGTGTCACAATGGTCCCTTGCTTCCATAGGTTTGATGTTGTAACAAAGGACTCCTTGCTTCTATGAGCTAGCCTGCTTTTTGCAGAGGTGTCTTTGGTTCCAACAAGGCCCCGCTGTGTCTCAGTGCACCCTGGCTTCCATGTGGATGTGGAGTATCACAAAGGCTCCTTGGTTCCACCAGGTCCTGCTGTGTCACAATGGGTCCTGTGGTCCCTGAGGCCCTCCAAAACCATCGTGGAGGCTTGCTTCCATGAGGTTCCATTATGTGCCAGTGGTCATCTTGGTTCCAGGAGTTTCCTTAGTGTCACAATGCCCTCCATGCTTCCATTAGGCCCTGCTTTGCCACAATGGTCCCCTTGTTTCCATGAGGCCCCGCTGTGTCACAATGGACCTATGGTTCCGTGATGTTGCGTGGTGTCACCGTGCTCTTCTTGAATCCGCCGTGTAACCATGGACCATTGGTTCCATGCAGCCGTGTCACAATGGGCTCCTTGATTCCATGATTCCCCACGGTGTCACAATGGAGCCTTGTTTCTAGGAGGTTCTGTACTGTCACAATTGCCTCCTTGATGCCATCAGCCCCTGCAGTGTCACAATGGCTCCTTGGTTCCATGAGGAACACAATAGCTTGGCATAAGCATTGAGCAACAGCTGCTGAACACACCTGGCAACATCTGCTTGCATCAAAAGAGTGCTTCAAGCTGACAATGGCACCAGCAGCTTCCATCTGCAACAGAGACCCAGGAAAGGACAGGCTGTGCCGGTTTGGACAAATGTGGAGGAAAATATCCTCTGATAGAAGGCAGGTTACACCCAGCCCTCCCCCACCAGGTTTTTGGAAAAAAGAACTTTCCTGGGAAGAAAGTGAAAGAGATAAAAACTATTTTTTTAACAAACACACAGGAAAAGGATAGCAATGCTAAATATTAAAAGCTCTCGCTGTGCAGAGAAAGCTGGGATAATTTGAGAGTCCTTCTGTGTTTCGGTGGGGTCTCCTGAAACATCCATAGACAGCGAGGCCCGTGCAAAGAAACAGGGAGCGATTCTTGAGAGAAGTTTCAGAGCTCTTTCTTCTCCAGCCACATGGGCGGGGCACTGCCAAAGAACTGAGCAATCACAGCACAACCAGGGCCCTCCTCGCACAGGGCAACACAAAATAAGCAGTGCTGAACAGGATTAGGGCACATGTGAGCAGGGAGCAGGGAGACCCCCCGTGCCCAGGCCATGCCTCTACCCCAGGGTCCCCTCTCCCATGACCTCATGGCAGGGGGGAGGAACCCCAACACTTCCGTAGGTGTAGTCTCTCTCCTCCTCCTTGCAGCTGGCTCATGGGCCCACATTCAGGGCCCCCACCTCGGGAGAAAATTCTCCCAATGTGCTCTGATGTTGAAAGAGTCAAGAAGAGAAGAAGGGGAAAAAACCCCCAAAGTCCCAGGAAAACAAAGTTCAACTCTCCATCTCCCCCCAGAGAAAAGGAGCTGAAAACTGGCTAAAAAGAAACAAAGTTGCTTCCTCTGCTCTTGCTGCAAGCAGGATGCAGAGGAGTGTGTATGTGTGTCCTTGAACAAACGCTCTGAGAAGTTTGTCCGGTTTTTTTTCCTCTCCCCCCTCTCAGGCTCAGTTGAAAGGCACAGAAATGCACAAAGTTCACTTCTGGGCATAGAGCAGCAATAGGGGATACACACAATAAAGTCACCCCAAGACACAGGGACAGAGAATTCAGTGGAAAGACTCCGAGAATTCTGCTCCCAGAGATCATTCATTCCTGCTCACACTGACCCTTGTAGAAAGGGGACATCGTTCCAGGCAGCCTGTACTGAGCATGTGGCTCCTGAGTGGGGTTTGTTGTTTAGGAAACCTGCTCCGGCTTTTCCATTCTTTCCTTGCAAACAGGAAAACTTCTCCTGGGGCTGTGTGCAGGCAGAGCCCTGAGGAGAGCAGGTGGCACATGGTGCGCTGGGCTGGGACAGCCAGCTGCAGAGCTCAAGGGAAGAAGCCCAAAGTGTCACAATGGCTCCTTGCCTTCACATGCAACACCTGGGTCACAATGGTCTCCTTGATTCCATGAGGCCCCACTGTGTCACAATGGCTCCTTGGTTCCATCAGGTTCCGCAGTGTCACCATGGTCTCCTTTGATCCGCACTGTCATCATGGACAATTGGTTCCATGAGGCCCCGCAGTGTCACAATGGTCCCTTGCTTCCATAGCTTTGATGTTGTAACAAAGGACTCCTTGCTTCTATGAGCTAGCCTGCTTTTTGCAGAGGTGTCTTTGGTTCCAACAAGGCCCCGCTGTGTCTCAGTGCACCCTGGCTTCCATGTGGATCTGGAGTATCACAAAGGCTCCTTGGTTCCACCAGGTCCTGCTGTGTCACAATGGGTCCTGTGGTCCCTGAGGCCCTCCAAAACCATCGTGGAGGCTTGCTTCCATGAGGTTCCATTATGTGCCAGTGGTCATCTTGGTTCCAGGAGTTTCCTTAGTGTCACAATGCCCTCCATGCTTCCATTAGGCCCTGCTTTGCCACAATGGTCCCCTTGTTTCCATGAGGCCCCGCTGTGTCACAATGGACCTATGGTTCCGTGATGTTGCGTGGTGTCACCGTGCTCTTCTTGAATCCGCCGTGTAACCATGGACCATTGGTTCCATGCAGCCGTGTCACAATGGGCTCCTTGATTCCATGATTCCCCACGGTGTCACAATGGAGCCTTGTTTCTAGGAGGTTCTGTACTGTCACAATTGCCTCCTTGATGCCATCAGCCCCTGCAGTGTCACAATGGCTCCTTGGTTCCATGAGGAACACAATAGCTTGGCATAAGCATTGAGCAACAGCTGCTGAACACACCTGGCAACATCTGCTTGCATCAAAAGAGGGCTTCAAGCTGACAATGGCACCAGCAGCTTCCATCTGCAACAGAGACCCAGGAAAGGACAGGCTGTGCCGGTTTGGACAAATGTGGAGGAAAATATCCTCTGATAGAAGGCAGGTTACACCCAGCCCTCCCCCACCAGGTTTTTGGAAAAAAGAACTTTCCTGGGAAGAAAGTGAAAGAGATAAAAACTATTTTTTTAACAAACACACAGGAAAAGGATAACAATGCTAAATATTAAAAGCTCTCGCTGTGCAGAGAAAGCTGGGATAATTTGAGAGTCCTTCTGTGTTTCGGTGGGGTCTCCTGAAACATCCATAGACAGCGAGGCCCGTGCAAAGAAACAGGGAGCCATTCTTGAGAGAAGTTTCAGAGCTCTTTCTTCTCCAGCCACATGGGCGGGGCACTGCCAAAGAACTGAGCAATCACAGCACAACCAGGGCCCTCCTCGCACAGGGCAACACAAAATAAGCAGTGCTGAACAGGATTAGGGCACATGTGAGCAGGGAGCAGGGAGACCCCCGTGCCCAGGCCATGCCTCTACCCCAGGGTCCCCTCTCCCATGACCTCATGGCAGGGGGGAGGAACCCCAACACTTCCGGAGGTGCAGTCTCTCTCCTCCTCCTTGCAGCTGGCTCATGGGCCCACATTCAGGGCCCCCACCTCGGGAGAAAATTCTCCCAATGTGGTCTGATGTTGAAAGAGTCAAGAAGAGAAGAAGGGGAAAAAACCCCCAAAGTCCCAGGAAAACAAAGTTCAACTCTCCATCTCCCCCCAGAGAAAAGGAGCTGAAAACTGGCTAAAAAGAAACAAAGTTGCTTCCTCTGCTCTTGCTGCAAGCAGGATGCAGAGGAGTGTGTATGTGTGTCCTTGAACAAACGCTCTGAGAAGTTTGTCCGGTTTTTTTTCCTCTCCCCCCTCTCAGGCTCAGTTGAAAGGCACAGAAATGCACAAAGTTCACTTCTGGGCATAGAGCAGCAATAGGGGATACACACAATAAAGTCACCCCAAGACACAGGGACAGAGAATTCAGTGGAAAGACTCCGAGAATTCTGCTCCCAGAGATCATTCATTCCTGCTCACACTGACCCTTGTAGAAAGGGGACATCGTTCCAGGCAGCCCGTACTGAGCATGTGGCTCCTGAGTGGGGTTTGTTGTTTAGGAAACCTGCTCCGGCTTTTCCATTCTTTCCTTGCAAACAGGAAAACTTCTCCTGGGGCTGTGTGCAGGCAGAGCCCTGAGGAGAGCAGGTGGCACATGGTGCGCTGGGCTGGGACAGCCAGCTGCAGAGCTCAAGGGAAGAAGCCCAAAGTGTCACAATGGCTCCTTGCCTTCACATGCAACACCTGGGTCACAATGGTCTCCTTGATTCCATGAGGCCCCACTGTGTCACAATGGCTCCTTGGTTCCATCAGGTTCCGCAGTGTCACCATGGTCTCCTTTGATCCGCACTGTCATCATGGACAATTGGTTCCATGAGGCCCCGCAGTGTCACAATGGTCCCTTGCTTCCATAGCTTTTACGTTGTAACAAAGGACTCCTTGCTTCTATGAGCTAGCCTGCTTTTTGCAGAGGTGTCTTTGGTTCCAACAAGGCCCCGCTGTGTCTCAGTGCACCCTGGCTTCCATGTGGATCTGGAGTATCACAAAGGCTCCTTGGTTCCACCAGGTCCTGCTGTGTCACAATGGGTCCTGTGGTCCCTGAGGCCCTCCAAAACCATCGTGGAGGCTTGCTTCCATGAGGTTCCATTATGTGCCAGTGGTCATCTTGGTTCCAGGAGTTTCCTTAGTGTCACAATGCCCTCCATGCTTCCATTAGGCCCTGCTTTGCCACAATGGTCCCCTTGTTTCCATGAGGCCCCGCTGTGTCACAATGGACCTATGGTTCCGTGATGTTGCGTGGTGTCACCGTGCTCTTCTTGAATCCGCCGTGTAACCATGGACCATTGGTTCCATGCAGCCGTGTCACAATGGGCTCCTTGATTCCATGATTCCCCACGGTGTCACAATGGAGCCTTGTTTCTAGGAGGTTCTGTACTGTCACAATTGCCTCCTTGATGCCATCAGCCCCTGCAGTGTCACAATGGCTCCTTGGTTCCATGAGGAACACAATAGCTTGGCATAAGCATTGAGCAACAGCTGCTGAACACACCTGGCAACATCTGCTTGCATCAAAAGAGTGCTTCAAGCTGACAATGGCACCAGCAGCTTCCATCTGCAACAGAGACCCAGGAAAGGACAGGCTGTGCCGGTTTGGACAAATGTGGAGGAAAATATCCTCTGATAGAAGGCAGGTTACACCCAGCCCTCCCCCACCAGGTTTTTGGAAAAAAGAACTTTCCTGGGAAGAAAGTGAAAGAGATAAAAACTATTTTTTTAACAAACACACAGGAAAAGGATAGCAATGCTAAATATTAAAAGCTCTCGCTGTGCAGAGAAAGCTGGGATAATTTGAGAGTCCTTCTGTGTTTCGGTGGGGTCTCCTGAAACATCCATAGACAGCGAGGCCCGTGCAAAGAAACAGGGAGCCATTCTTGAGAGAAGTTTCAGAGCTCTTTCTTCTCCAGCCACATGGGCGGGGCACTGCCAAAGAACTGAGCAATCACAGCACAACCAGGGCCCTCCTCGCACAGGGCAACACAAAATAAGCAGTGCTGAACAGGATTAGGGCACATGTGAGCAGGGAGCAGGGAGACCCCCCGTGCCCAGGCCATGCCTCTACCCCAGGGTCCCCTCTCCCATGACCTCATGGCAGGGGGGAGGAACCCCAACACTTCCGTAGGTGTAGTCTCTCTCCTCCTCCTTGCAGCTGGCTCATGGGCCCACATTCAGGGCCCCCACCTCGGGAGAAAATTCTCCCAATGTGCTCTGATGTTGAAAGAGTCAAGAAGAGAAGAAGGGGAAAAAACCCCCAAAGTCCCAGGAAAACAAAGTTCAACTCTCCATCTCCCCCCAGAGAAAAGGAGCTGAAAACTGGCTAAAAAGAAACAAAGTTGCTTCCTCTGCTCTTGCTGCAAGCAGGATGCAGAGGAGTGTGTATGTGTGTCCTTGAACAAACGCTCTGAGAAGTTTGTCCGGTTTTTTTTCCTCTCCCCCCTCTCAGGCTCAGTTGAAAGGCACAGAAATGCACAAAGTTCACTTCTGGGCATAGAGCAGCAATAGGGGATACACACAATAAAGTCACCCCAAGACACAGGGACAGAGAATTCAGTGGAAAGACTCCGAGAATTCTGCTCCCAGAGATCATTCATTCCTGCTCACACTGACCCTTGTAGAAAGGGGACATCGTTCCAGGCAGCCTGTACTGAGCATGTGGCTCCTGAGTGGGGTTTGTTGTTTAGGAAACCTGCTCCGGCTTTTCCATTCTTTCCTTGCAAACAGGAAAACTTCTCCTGGGGCTGTGTGCAGGCAGAGCCCTGAGGAGAGCAGGTGGCACATGGTGCGCTGGGCTGGGACAGCCAGCTGCAGAGCTCAAGGGAAGAAGCCCAAAGTGTCACAATGGCTCCTTGCCTTCACATGCAACACCTGGGTCACAATGGTCTCCTTGATTCCATGAGGCCCCACTGTGTCACAATGGCTCCTTGGTTCCATCAGGTTCCGCAGTGTCACCATGGTCTCCTTCGATCTGCATTGTCATCATGGACAATTGGTTCCATGAGGCCCCGCAGTGTCACAATGGTCCCTTGCTTCCATAGCTTTTACGTTGTAACAATGGACTCCTTGCTTCTATGAGCTAGCCTGCTTTTTGCAGAGGTGTCTTTGGTTCCAACAAGGCCCCGCTGTGTCTCAGTGCACCCTGGCTTCCATGTGGATGTGGAGTATCACAAAGGCTCCTTGGTTCCACCAGGTCCTGCTGTGTCACAATGGGTCCTGTGGTCCCTGAGGCCCTCCAAAACCATCGTGGAGGCTTGCTTCCATGAGGTTCCATTATGTGCCAGTGGTCATCTTGGTTCCAGGAGTTTCCTTAGTGTCACAATGCCCTCCATGCTTCCATTAGGCCCTGCTTTGCCACAATGGTCCCCTTGTTTCCATGAGGCCCCGCTGTGTCACAATGGACCTATGGTTCCGTGATGTTGCGTGGTGTCACCGTGCTCTTCTTGAATCCGCCGTGTAACCATGGACCATTGGTTCCATGCAGCCGTGTCACAATGGGCTCCTTGATTCCATGATTCCCCACGGTGTCACAATGGAGCCTTGTTTCTAGGAGGTTCTGTACTGTCACAATTGCCTCCTTGATGCCATCAGCCCCTGCAGTGTCACAATGGCTCCTTGGTTCCATGAGGAACACAATAGCTTGGCATAAGCATTGAGCAACAGCTGCTGAACACACCTGGCAACATCTGCTTGCATCAAAAGAGTGCTTCAAGCTGACAATGGCACCAGCAGCTTCCATCTGCAACAGAGACCCAGGAAAGGACAGGCTGTGCCGGTTTGGACAAATGTGGAGGAAAATATCCTCTGATAGAAGGCAGGTTACACCCAGCCCTCCCCCACCAGGTTTTTGGAAAAAAGAACTTTCCTGGGAAGAAAGTGAAAGAGATAAAAACTATTTTTTTAACAAACACACAGGAAAAGGATAGCAATGCTAAATATTAAAAGCTCTCGCTGTGCAGAGAAAGCTGGGATAATTTGAGAGTCCTTCCGTGTTTCGGTGGGGTCTCCTGAAACATCCATAGACAGCGAGGCCCGTGCAAAGAAACAGGGAGCCATTCTTGAGAGAAGTTTCAGAGCTCTTTCTTCTCCAGCCACATGGGCGGGGCACTGCCAAAGAACTGAGCAATCACAGCACAACCAGGGCCCTCCTCGCACAGGGCAACACAAAATAAGCAGTGCTGAACAGGATTAGGGCAATGTGAGCAGGGAGCAGGGAGACCCCCGTGCCCAGGCCATGCCTCTACCCCAGGGTCCCCTCTCCCATGACCTCATGGCAGGGGGGAGGAACCCCAACACTTCCGTAGGTGTAGCCTCTCTCCTCCTCCTTGCAGCTGGCTCATGGGCCCACATTCAGGGCCCTCACCTCGGGAGAAAATTCTCCCAATGTGGTCTGATGTGGAAACAGTCAAGAAGAGAAGAAGGGAAAAAAACCCCCGAAGTCCCAGGAAAACAAAGTTCAACTCTCCATCTCCCTCCAGAGAAAAGGAGCTGAAAACTGGCTAAAAAGAAACAAGGTTGCTTCCTTCGCTCTTGCTGCAAGCAGGATGCAGAGGAGTGTGTATGTGTGTCCTTGAACAAACGCTCTGAGAAGTTTGTCCGGTTTTTTTTCCTCTCCCCCCTCTCAGGCTCAGTTGAAAGGCACAGAAATGCACAAAGTTCACTTCTGGGCATAGAGCAGCAATAGGGGATACACACGATAAAGTCACCCCAAGACACAGGGACAGAGAATTCAGTGGAAAGACTCCGAGAATTCTGCTCCCAGAGATCATTCATTCCTGCTCACACTGACCCTTGTAGAAAGGGGACATCGTTCCCGGCAGCCTGTACTGAGCATGTGGCTCCTGAGTGGGGTTTGTTGTTTAGGAAACCTGCTCCGGCTTTTCCATTCTTTCCTTCCAAACAGGAAAACTTCTCCTGGGGCTGTGTGCAGGCAGAGCCCTGAGGAGAGCAGGTGGCACATGGTGCGCTGGGCTGGGACAGCCAGCTGCAGAGCTCAAGGGAAGAAGCCCAAAGTGTCACAATGGCTCCTTGCCTTCACATGCAACACCTGGGTCACAATGGTCTCCTTGATTCCATGAGGCCCCACTGTGTCACAATGGCTCCTTGGTTCCATCAGGTTCCGCAGTGTCACCATGGTCTCCTTTGATCCGCATTGTCATCATGGACAATTGGTTCCATGAGGCCCCGCAGTGTCACAATGGTCCCTTGCTTCCATAGCTTTTACGTTGTAACAATGGACTCCTTGCTTCTGTGAGCTAGCCTGCTTTTTGCAGAGGTGTCTTTGGTTCCAACAAGGCCCCGCTGTGTCTCAGTGCACCCTGGCTTCCATGTGGATGTGGAGTATCACAAAGGCTCCTTGGTTCCACCAGGTCCTGCTGTGTCACAATGGGTCCTGTGGTCCCTGAGGCCCTCCAAAACCATCGTGGAGGCTTGCTTCCATGAGGTTCCATTATGTGCCAGTGGTCATCTTGGTTCCAGGAGTTTCCTTAGTGTCACAATGCTCTCCATGCTTCCATTAGGCCCTGCTTTGCCACAATGGTCCCCTTGTTTCCATGAGGCCCCGCTGTGTCACAATGGACCTATGGTTCCGTGATGTTGCGTGGTGTCACCGTGCTCTTCTTGAATCCGCCGTGTAACCATGGACCATTGGTTCCATGCAGCTGTGTCACAATGGGCTCCTTGATTCCATGATTCCCCACGGTGTCACAATGGAGCCTTGTTTCTAGGAGGTTCTGTACTGTCACAATTGCCTCCTTGATGCCATCAGCCCCTGCAGTGTCACAATGGCTCCTTGGTTCCATGAGGAACACAATAGCTTGGCATAAGCATTGAGCAACAGCTGCTGAACACACCTGGCAACATCTGCTTGCATCAAAAGAGGGCTTCAAGCTGACAATGGCACCAGCAGCTTCCATCTGCAACAGAGACCCAGGAAAGGACAGGCTGTGCCGGTTTGGACAAATGTGGAGGAAAATATCCTCTGATAGAAGGCAGGTTACACCCAGCCCTCCCCCACCAGGTTTTTGGAAAAAAGAACTTTCCTGGGAAGAAAGTGAAAGAGATAAAAACTATTTTTTTAACAAACACACAGGAAAAGGATAACAATGCTAAATATTAAAAGCTCTCGCTGTGCAGAGAAAGCTGGGATAATTTGAGAGTCCTTCTGTGTTTCGGTGGGGTCTCCTGAAACATCCATAGACAGCGAGGCCCGTGCAAAGAAACAGGGAGCCATTCTTGAGAGAAGTTTCAGAGCTCTTTCTTCTCCAGCCACATGGGCGGGGCACTGCCAAAGAACTGAGCAATCACAGCACAACCAGGGCCCTCCTCGCACAGGGCAACACAAAATAAGCAGTGCTGAACAGGATTAGGGCACATGTGAGCAGGGAGCAGGGAGACCCCCGTGCCCAGGCCATGCCTCTACCCCAGGGTCCCCTCTCCCATGACCTCATGGCAGGGGGGAGGAACCCCAACACTTCCGTAGGTGCAGTCTCTCTCCTCCTCCTTGCAGCTGGCTCATGGGCCCACATTCAGGGCCCCCACCTCGGGAGAAAATTCTCCCAATGTGCTCTGATGTTGAAAGAGTCAAGAAGAGAAGAAGGGGAAAAAACCCCCAAAGTCCCAGGAAAACAAAGTTCAACTCTCCATCTCCCCCCAGAGAAAAGGAGCTGAAAACTGGCTAAAAAGAAACAAAGTTGCTTCCTCTGCTCTTGCTGCAAGCAGGATGCAGAGGAGTGTGTATGTGTGTCCTTGAACAAACGCTCTGAGAAGTTTGTCCGGTTTTTTTTCCTCTCCCCCCTCTCAGGCTCAGTTGAAAGGCACAGAAATGCACAAAGTTCACTTCTGGGCATAGAGCAGCAATAGGGGATACACACAATAAAGTCACCCCAAGACACAGGGACAGAGAATTCAGTGGAAAGACTCCGAGAATTCTGCTCCCAGAGATCATTCATTCCTGCTCACACTGACCCTTGTAGAAAGGGGACATCGTTCCAGGCAGCCCGTACTGAGCATGTGGCTCCTGAGTGGGGTTTGTTGTTTAGGAAACCTGCTCCGGCTTTTCCATTCTTTCCTTGCAAACAGGAAAACTTCTCCTGGGGCTGTGTGCAGGCAGAGCCCTGAGGAGAGCAGGTGGCACATGGTGCGCTGGGCTGGGACAGCCAGCTGCAGAGCTCAAGGGAAGAAGCCCAAAGTGTCACAATGGCTCCTTGCCTTCACATGCAACACCTGGGTCACAATGGTCTCCTTGATTCCATGAGGCCCCACTGTGTCACAATGGCTCCTTGGTTCCATCAGGTTCCGCAGTGTCACCATGGTCTCCTTCGATCTGCATTGTCATCATGGACAATTGGTTCCATGAGGCCCCGCAGTGTCACAATGGTCCCTTGCTTCCATAGCTTTTACGTTGTAACAATGGACTCCTTGCTTCTATGAGCTAGCCTGCTTTTTGCAGAGGTGTCTTTGGTTCCAACAAGGCCCCGCTGTGTCTCAGTGCACCCTGGCTTCCATGTGGATGTGGAGTATCACAAAGGCTCCTTGGTTCCACCAGGTCCTGCTGTGTCACAATGGGTCCTGTGGTCCCTGAGGCCCTCCAAAACCATCGTGGAGGCTTGCTTCCATGAGGTTCCATTATGTGCCAGTGGTCATCTTGGTTCCAGGAGTTTCCTTAGTGTCACAATGCCCTCCATGCTTCCATTAGGCCCTGCTTTGCCACAATGGTCCCCTTGTTTCCATGAGGCCCCGCTGTGTCACAATGGACCTATGGTTCCGTGATGTTGCGTGGTGTCACCGTGCTCTTCTTGAATCCGCCGTGTAACCATGGACCATTGGTTCCATGCAGCCGTGTCACAATGGGCTCCTTGATTCCATGATTCCCCACGGTGTCACAATGGAGCCTTGTTTCTAGGAGGTTCTGTACTGTCACAATTGCCTCCTTGATGCCATCAGCCCCTGCAGTGTCACAATGGCTCCTTGGTTCCATGAGGAACACAATAGCTTGGCATAAGCATTGAGCAACAGCTGCTGAACACACCTGGCAACATCTGCTTGCATCAAAAGAGTGCTTCAAGCTGACAATGGCACCAGCAGCTTCCATCTGCAACAGAGACCCAGGAAAGGACAGGCTGTGCCGGTTTGGACAAATGTGGAGGAAAAGATCCTCTGATAGAAGGCAGGTTACACCCAGCCCTCCCCCACCAGGTTTTTGGAAAAAAGAGCTTTCCTGGGAAGAAAGTGAAAGAGATAAAAACTATTTTTTTAACAAACACACAGGAAAAGGATAGCAATGCTAAATATTAAAAGCTCTCGCTGTGCAGAGAAAGCTGGGATAATTTGAGAGTCCTTCTGTGTTTCGGTGGGGTCTCCTGAAACATCCATAGACAGCGAGGCCCGTGCAAAGAAACAGGGAGCCATTCTTGAGAGAAGTTTCAGAGCTCTTTCTTCTCCAGCCACATGGGCGGGGCACTGCCAAAGAACTGAGCAATCACAGCACAACCAGGGCCCTCCTGGCACAGGGCAACACAAAATAAGCAGTGCTGAACAGGATTAGGGCACATGTGAGCAGGGAGCAGGGAGACCCCCCGTGCCCAGGCCATGCCTCTACCCCAGGGTCCCCTCTCCCATGACCTCATGGCAGGGGGGAGGAACCCCAACACTTCCGTAGGTGTAGTCTCTCTCCTCCTCCTTGCAGCTGGCTCATGGGCCCACATTCAGGGCCCCCACCTCGGGAGAAAATTCTCCCAATGTGCTCTGATGTTGAAAGAGTCAAGAAGAGAAGAAGGGGAAAAAACCCCCAAAGTCCCAGGAAAACAAAGTTCAACTCTCCATCTCCCCCCAGAGAAAAGGAGCTGAAAACTGGCTAAAAAGAAACAAAGTTGCTTCCTCTGCTCTTGCTGCAAGCAGGATGCAGAGGAGTGTGTATGTGTGTCCTTGAACAAACGCTCTGAGAAGTTTGTCCGGTTTTTTTTCCTCTCCCCCCTCTCAGGCTCAGTTGAAAGGCACAGAAATGCACAAAGTTCACTTCTGGGCATAGAGCAGCAATAGGGGATACACACAATAAAGTCACCCCAAGACACAGGGACAGAGAATTCAGTGGAAAGACTCCGAGAATTCTGCTCCCAGAGATCATTCATTCCTGCTCACACTGACCCTTGTAGAAAGGGGACATCGTTCCAGGCAGCCTGTACTGAGCATGTGGCTCCTGAGTGGGGTTTGTTGTTTAGGAAACCTGCTCCGGCTTTTCCATTCTTTCCTTGCAAACAGGAAAACTTCTCCTGGGGCTGTGTGCAGGCAGAGCCCTGAGGAGAGCAGGTGGCACATGGTGCGCTGGGCTGGGACAGCCAGCTGCAGAGCTCAAGGGAAGAAGCCCAAAGTGTCACAATGGCTCCTTGCCTTCACATGCAACACCTGGGTCACAATGGTCTCCTTGATTCCATGAGGCCCCACTGTGTCACAATGGCTCCTTGGTTCCATCAGGTTCCGCAGTGTCACCATGGTCTCCTTTGATCCGCACTGTCATCATGGACAATTGGTTCCATGAGGCCCCGCAGTGTCACAATGGTCCCTTGCTTCCATAGGTTTGATGTTGTAACAAAGGACTCCTTGCTTCTATGAGCTAGCCTGCTTTTTGCAGAGGTGTCTTTGGTTCCAACAAGGCCCCGCTGTGTCTCAGTGCACCCTGGCTTCCATGTGGATGTGGAGTATCACAAAGGCTCCTTGGTTCCACCAGGTCCTGCTGTGTCACAATGGGTCCTGTGGTCCCTGAGGCCCTCCAAAACCATCGTGGAGGCTTGCTTCCATGAGGTTCCATTATGTGCCAGTGGTCATCTTGGTTCCAGGAGTTTCCTTAGTGTCACAATGCCCTCCATGCTTCCATTAGGCCCTGCTTTGCCACAATGGTCCCCTTGTTTCCATGAGGCCCCGCTGTGTCACAATGGACCTATGGTTCCGTGATGTTGCGTGGTGTCACCGTGCTCTTCTTGAATCCGCCGTGTAACCATGGACCATTGGTTCCATGCAGCCGTGTCACAATGGGCTCCTTGATTCCATGATTCCCCACGGTGTCACAATGGAGCCTTGTTTCTAGGAGGTTCTGTACTGTCACAATTGCCTCCTTGATGCCATCAGCCCCTGCAGTGTCACAATGGCTCCTTGGTTCCATGAGGAACACAATAGCTTGGCATAAGCATTGAGCAACAGCTGCTGAACACACCTGGCAACATCTGCTTGCATCAAAAGAGGGCTTCAAGCTGACAATGGCACCAGCAGCTTCCATCTGCAACAGAGACCCAGGAAAGGACAGGCTGTGCCGGTTTGGACAAATGTGGAGGAAAATATCCTCTGATAGAAGGCAGGTTACACCCAGCCCTCCCCCACCAGGTTTTTGGAAAAAAGAACTTTCCTGGGAAGAAAGTGAAAGAGATAAAAACTATTTTTTTAACAAACACACAGGAAAAGGATAACAATGCTAAATATTAAAAGCTCTCGCTGTGCAGAGAAAGCTGGGATAATTTGAGAGTCCTTCTGTGTTTCGGTGGGGTCTCCTGAAACATCCATAGACAGCGAGGCCCGTGCAAAGAAACAGGGAGCGATTCTTGAGAGAAGTTTCAGAGCTCTTTCTTCTCCAGCCACATGGGCGGGGCACTGCCAAAGAACTGAGCAATCACAGCACAACCAGGGCCCTCCTGGCACAGGGCAACACAAAATAAGCAGTGCTGAACAGGATTAGGGCACATGTGAGCAGGGAGCAGGGAGACCCCCGTGCCCAGGCCATGCCTCTACCCCAGGGTCCCCTCTCCCATGACCTCATGGCAGGGGGGAGGAACCCCAACACTTCCGGAGGTGTAGTCTCTCTCCTCCTCCTTGCAGCTGGCTCATGGGCCCACATTCAGGGCCCCCACCTCGGGAGAAAATTCTCCCAATGTGGTCTGATGTTGAAAGAGTCAAGAAGAGAAGAAGGGGAAAAAACCCCCAAAGTCCCAGGAAAACAAAGTTCAACTCTCCATCTCCCCCCAGAGAAAAGGAGCTGAAAACTGGCTAAAAAGAAACAAAGTTGCTTCCTCTGCTCTTGCTGCAAGCAGGATGCAGAGGAGTGTGTATGTGTGTCCTTGAACAAACGCTCTGAGAAGTTTGTCCGGTTTTTTTTCCTCTCCCCCCTCTCAGGCTCAGTTGAAAGGCACAGAAATGCACAAAGTTCACTTCTGGGCATAGAGCAGCAATAGGGGATACACACGATAAAGTCACCCCAAGACACAGGGACAGAGAATTCAGTGGAAAGACTCCGAGAATTCTGCTCCCAGAGATCATTCATTCCTGCTCACACTGACCCTTGTAGAAAGGGGACATCGTTCCCGGCAGCCTGTACTGAGCATGTGGCTCCTGAGTGGGGTTTGTTGTTTAGGAAACCTGCTCCGGCTTTTCCATTCTTTCCTTCCAAACAGGAAAACTTCTCCTGGGGCTGTGTGCAGGCAGAGCCCTGAGGAGAGCAGGTGGCACATGGTGCGCTGGGCTGGGACAGCCAGCTGCAGAGCTCAAGGGAAGAAGCCCAAAGTGTCACAATGGCTCCTTGCCTTCACATGCAACACCTGGGTCACAATGGTCTCCTTGATTCCATGAGGCCCCACTGTGTCACAATGGCTCCTTGGTTCCATCAGGTTCCGCAGTGTCACCATGGTCTCCTTTGATCCGCATTGTCATCATGGACAATTGGTTCCATGAGGCCCCGCAGTGTCACAATGGTCCCTTGCTTCCATAGCTTTTACGTTGTAACAATGGACTCCTTGCTTCTGTGAGCTAGCCTGCTTTTTGCAGAGGTGTCTTTGGTTCCAACAAGGCCCCGCTGTGTCTCAGTGCACCCTGGCTTCCATGTGGATCTGGAGTATCACAAAGGCTCCTTGGTTCCACCAGGTCCTGCTGTGTCACAATGGGTCCTGTGGTCCCTGAGGCCCTCCAAAACCATCGTGGAGGCTTGCTTCCATGAGGTTCCATTATGTGCCAGTGGTCATCTTGGTTCCAGGAGTTTCCTTAGTGTCACAATGCTCTCCATGCTTCCATTAGGCCCTGCTTTGCCACAATGGTCCCCTTGTTTCCATGAGGCCCCGCTGTGTCACAATGGACCTATGGTTCCGTGATGTTGCGTGGTGTCACCGTGCTCTTCTTGAATCCGCAGTGTAACCATGGACCATTGGTTCCATGCAGCTGTGTCACAATGGGCTCCTTGATTCCATGATTCCCCACGGTGTCACAATGGAGCCTTGTTTCTAGGAGGTTCTGTACTGTCACAATTGCCTCCTTGATGCCATCAGCCCCTGCAGTGTCACAATGGCTCCTTGGTTCCATGAGGAACACAATAGCTTGGCATAAGCATTGAGCAACAGCTGCTGAACACACCTGGCAACATCTGCTTGCATCAAAAGAGGGCTTCAAGCTGACAATGGCACCAGCAGCTTCCATCTGCAACAGAGACCCAGGAAAGGACAGGCTGTGCCGGTTTGGACAAATGTGGAGGAAAATATCCTCTGATAGAAGGCAGGTTACACCCAGCCCTCCCCCACCAGGTTTTTGGAAAAAAGAACTTTCCTGGGAAGAAAGTGAAAGAGATAAAAACTATTTTTTTAACAAACACACAGGAAAAGGATAACAATGCTAAATATTAAAAGCTCTCGCTGTGCAGAGAAAGCTGGGATAATTTGAGAGTCCTTCTGTGTTTCGGTGGGGTCTCCTGAAACATCCATAGACAGCGAGGCCCGTGCAAAGAAACAGGGAGCGATTCTTGAGAGAAGTTTCAGAGCTCTTTCTTCTCCAGCCACATGGGCGGGGCACTGCCAAAGAACTGAGCAATCACAGCACAACCAGGGCCCTCCTCGCACAGGGCAACACAAAATAAGCAGTGCTGAACAGGATTAGGGCACATGTGAGCAGGGAGCAGGGAGACCCCCGTGCCCAGGCCATGCCTCTACCCCAGGGTCCCCTCTCCCATGACCTCATGGCAGGGGGGAGGAACCCCAACACTTCCGTAGGTGCAGTCTCTCTCCTCCTCCTTGCAGCTGGCTCATGGGCCCACATTCAGGGCCCCCACCTCGGGAGAAAATTCTCCCAATGTGGTCTGATGTTGAAAGAGTCAAGAAGAGAAGAAGGGGAAAAAACCCCCAAAGTCCCAGGAAAACAAAGTTCAACTCTCCATCTCCCCCCAGAGAAAAGGAGCTGAAAACTGGCTAAAAAGAAACAAAGTTGCTTCCTCTGCTCTTGCTGCAAGCAGGATGCAGAGGAGTGTGTATGTGTGTCCTTGAACAAACGCTCTGAGAAGTTTGTCCGGTTTTTTTTCCTCTCCCCCCTCTCAGGCTCAGTTGAAAGGCACAGAAATGCACAAAGTTCACTTCTGGGCATAGAGCAGCAATAGGGGATACACACAATAAAGTCACCCCAAGACACAGGGACAGAGAATTCAGTGGAAAGACTCCGAGAATTCTGCTCCCAGAGATCATTCATTCCTGCTCACACTGACCCTTGTAGAAAGGGGACATCGTTCCAGGCAGCCTGTACTGAGCATGTGGCTCCTGAGTGGGGTTTGTTGTTTAGGAAACCTGCTCCGGCTTTTCCATTCTTTCCTTGCAAACAGGAAAACTTCTCCTGGGGCTGTGTGCAGGCAGAGCCCTGAGGAGAGCAGGTGGCACATGGTGCGCTGGGCTGGGACAGCCAGCTGCAGAGCTCAAGGGAAGAAGCCCAAAGTGTCACAATGGCTCCTTGCCTTCACATGCAACACCTGGGTCACAATGGTCTCCTTGATTCCATGAGGCCCCACTGTGTCACAATGGCTCCTTGGTTCCATCAGGTTCCGCAGTGTCACCATGGTCTCCTTTGATCCGCACTGTCATCATGGACAATTGGTTCCATGAGGCCCCGCAGTGTCACAATGGTCCCTTGCTTCCATAGGTTTGATGTTGTAACAAAGGACTCCTTGCTTCTATGAGCTAGCCTGCTTTTTGCAGAGGTGTCTTTGGTTCCAACAAGGCCCCGCTGTGTCTCAGTGCACCCTGGCTTCCATGTGGATGTGGAGTATCACAAAGGCTCCTTGGTTCCACCAGGTCCTGCTGTGTCACAATGGGTCCTGTGGTCCCTGAGGCCCTCCAAAACCATCGTGGAGGCTTGCTTCCATGAGGTTCCATTATGTGCCAGTGGTCATCTTGGTTCCAGGAGTTTCCTTAGTGTCACAATGCCCTCCATGCTTCCATTAGGCCCTGCTTTGCCACAATGGTCCCCTTGTTTCCATGAGGCCCCGCTGTGTCACAATGGACCTATGGTTCCGTGATGTTGCGTGGTGTCACCGTGCTCTTCTTGAATCCGCCGTGTAACCATGGACCATTGGTTCCATGCAGCCGTGTCACAATGGGCTCCTTGATTCCATGATTCCCCACGGTGTCACAATGGAGCCTTGTTTCTAGGAGGTTCTGTACTGTCACAATTGCCTCCTTGATGCCATCAGCCCCTGCAGTGTCACAATGGCTCCTTGGTTCCATGAGGAACACAATAGCTTGGCATAAGCATTGAGCAACAGCTGCTGAACACACCTGGCAACATCTGCTTGCATCAAAAGAGGGCTTCAAGCTGACAATGGCACCAGCAGCTTCCATCTGCAACAGAGACCCAGGAAAGGACAGGCTGTGCCGGTTTGGACAAATGTGGAGGAAAATATCCTCTGATAGAAGGCAGGTTACACCCAGCCCTCCCCCACCAGGTTTTTGGAAAAAAGAACTTTCCTGGGAAGAAAGTGAAAGAGATAAAAACTATTTTTTTAACAAACACACAGGAAAAGGATAACAATGCTAAATATTAAAAGCTCTCGCTGTGCAGAGAAAGCTGGGATAATTTGAGAGTCCTTCTGTGTTTCGGTGGGGTCTCCTGAAACATCCATAGACAGCGAGGCCCGTGCAAAGAAACAGGGAGCGATTCTTGAGAGAAGTTTCAGAGCTCTTTCTTCTCCAGCCACATGGGCGGGGCACTGCCAAAGAACTGAGCAATCACAGCACAACCAGGGCCCTCCTGGCACAGGGCAACACAAAATAAGCAGTGCTGAACAGGATTAGGGCACATGTGAGCAGGGAGCAGGGAGACCCCCGTGCCCAGGCCATGCCTCTACCCCAGGGTCCCCTCTCCCATGACCTCATGGCAGGGGGGAGGAACCCCAACACTTCCGGAGGTGTAGTCTCTCTCCTCCTCCTTGCAGCTGGCTCATGGGCCCACATTCAGGGCCCCCACCTCGGGAGAAAATTCTCCCAATGTGGTCTGATGTTGAAAGAGTCAAGAAGAGAAGAAGGGGAAAAAACCCCCAAAGTCCCAGGAAAACAAAGTTCAACTCTCCATCTCCCCCCAGAGAAAAGGAGCTGAAAACTGGCTAAAAAGAAACAAAGTTGCTTCCTCTGCTCTTGCTGCAAGCAGGATGCAGAGGAGTGTGTATGTGTGTCCTTGAACAAACGCTCTGAGAAGTTTGTCCGGTTTTTTTTCCTCTCCCCCCTCTCAGGCTCAGTTGAAAGGCACAGAAATGCACAAAGTTCACTTCTGGGCATAGAGCAGCAATAGGGGATACACACGATAAAGTCACCCCAAGACACAGGGACAGAGAATTCAGTGGAAAGACTCCGAGAATTCTGCTCCCAGAGATCATTCATTCCTGCTCACACTGACCCTTGTAGAAAGGGGACATCGTTCCCGGCAGCCTGTACTGAGCATGTGGCTCCTGAGTGGGGTTTGTTGTTTAGGAAACCTGCTCCGGCTTTTCCATTCTTTCCTTCCAAACAGGAAAACTTCTCCTGGGGCTGTGTGCAGGCAGAGCCCTGAGGAGAGCAGGTGGCACATGGTGCGCTGGGCTGGGACAGCCAGCTGCAGAGCTCAAGGGAAGAAGCCCAAAGTGTCACAATGGCTCCTTGCCTTCACATGCAACACCTGGGTCACAATGGTCTCCTTGATTCCATGAGGCCCCACTGTGTCACAATGGCTCCTTGGTTCCATCAGGTTCCGCAGTGTCACCATGGTCTCCTTTGATCCGCATTGTCATCATGGACAATTGGTTCCATGAGGCCCCGCAGTGTCACAATGGTCCCTTGCTTCCATAGCTTTTACGTTGTAACAATGGACTCCTTGCTTCTGTGAGCTAGCCTGCTTTTTGCAGAGGTGTCTTTGGTTCCAACAAGGCCCCGCTGTGTCTCAGTGCACCCTGGCTTCCATGTGGATCTGGAGTATCACAAAGGCTCCTTGGTTCCACCAGGTCCTGCTGTGTCACAATGGGTCCTGTGGTCCCTGAGGCCCTCCAAAACCATCGTGGAGGCTTGCTTCCATGAGGTTCCATTATGTGCCAGTGGTCATCTTGGTTCCAGGAGTTTCCTTAGTGTCACAATGCTCTCCATGCTTCCATTAGGCCCTGCTTTGCCACAATGGTCCCCTTGTTTCCATGAGGCCCCGCTGTGTCACAATGGACCTATGGTTCCGTGATGTTGCGTGGTGTCACCGTGCTCTTCTTGAATCCGCAGTGTAACCATGGACCATTGGTTCCATGCAGCCGTGTCACAATGGGCTCCTTGATTCCATGATTCCCCACGGTGTCACAATGGAGCCTTGTTTCTAGGAGGTTCTGTACTGTCACAATTGCCTCCTTGATGCCATCAGCCCCTGCAGTGTCACAATGGCTCCTTGGTTCCATGAGGAACACAATAGCTTGGCATAAGCATTGAGCAACAGCTGCTGAACACACCTGGCAACATCTGCTTGCATCAAAAGAGGGCTTCAAGCTGACAATGGCACCAGCAGCTTCCATCTGCAACAGAGACCCAGGAAAGGACAGGCTGTGCCGGTTTGGACAAATGTGGAGGAAAATATCCTCTGATAGAAGGCAGGTTACACCCAGCCCTCCCCCACCAGGTTTTTGGAAAAAAGAACTTTCCTGGGAAGAAAGTGAAAGAGATAAAAACTATTTTTTTAACAAACACACAGGAAAAGGATAACAATGCTAAATATTAAAAGCTCTCGCTGTGCAGAGAAAGCTGGGATAATTTGAGAGTCCTTCTGTGTTTCGGTGGGGTCTCCTGAAACATCCATAGACAGCGAGGCCCGTGCAAAGAAACAGGGAGCGATTCTTGAGAGAAGTTTCAGAGCTCTTTCTTCTCCAGCCACATGGGCGGGGCACTGCCAAAGAACTGAGCAATCACAGCACAACCAGGGCCCTCCTGGCACAGGGCAACACAAAATAAGCAGTGCTGAACAGGATTAGGGCACATGTGAGCAGGGAGCAGGGAGACCCCCGTGCCCAGGCCATGCCTCTACCCCAGGGTCCCCTCTCCCATGACCTCATGGCAGGGGGGAGGAACCCCAACACTTCCGGAGGTGTAGTCTCTCTCCTCCTCCTTGCAGCTGGCTCATGGGCCCACATTCAGGGCCCCCACCTCGGGAGAAAATTCTCCCAATGTGGTCTGATGTTGAAAGAGTCAAGAAGAGAAGAAGGGGAAAAAACCCCCAAAGTCCCAGGAAAACAAAGTTCAACTCTCCATCTCCCCCCAGAGAAAAGGAGCTGAAAACTGGCTAAAAAGAAACAAAGTTGCTTCCTCTGCTCTTGCTGCAAGCAGGATGCAGAGGAGTGTGTATGTGTGTCCTTGAACAAACGCTCTGAGAAGTTTGTCCGGTTTTTTTTCCTCTCCCCCCTCTCAGGCTCAGTTGAAAGGCACAGAAATGCACAAAGTTCACTTCTGGGCATAGAGCAGCAATAGGGGATACACACGATAAAGTCACCCCAAGACACAGGGACAGAGAATTCAGTGGAAAGACTCCGAGAATTCTGCTCCCAGAGATCATTCATTCCTGCTCACACTGACCCTTGTAGAAAGGGGACATCGTTCCCGGCAGCCTGTACTGAGCATGTGGCTCCTGAGTGGGGTTTGTTGTTTAGGAAACCTGCTCCGGCTTTTCCATTCTTTCCTTCCAAACAGGAAAACTTCTCCTGGGGCTGTGTGCAGGCAGAGCCCTGAGGAGAGCAGGTGGCACATGGTGCGCTGGGCTGGGACAGCCAGCTGCAGAGCTCAAGGGAAGAAGCCCAAAGTGTCACAATGGCTCCTTGCCTTCACATGCAACACCTGGGTCACAATGGTCTCCTTGATTCCATGAGGCCCCACTGTGTCACAATGGCTCCTTGGTTCCATCAGGTTCCGCAGTGTCACCATGGTCTCCTTTGATCCGCATTGTCATCATGGACAATTGGTTCCATGAGGCCCCGCAGTGTCACAATGGTCCCTTGCTTCCATAGCTTTTACGTTGTAACAATGGACTCCTTGCTTCTGTGAGCTAGCCTGCTTTTTGCAGAGGTGTCTTTGGTTCCAACAAGGCCCCGCTGTGTCTCAGTGCACCCTGGCTTCCATGTGGATCTGGAGTATCACAAAGGCTCCTTGGTTCCACCAGGTCCTGCTGTGTCACAATGGGTCCTGTGGTCCCTGAGGCCCTCCAAAACCATCGTGGAGGCTTGCTTCCATGAGGTTCCATTATGTGCCAGTGGTCATCTTGGTTCCAGGAGTTTCCTTAGTGTCACAATGCTCTCCATGCTTCCATTAGGCCCTGCTTTGCCACAATGGTCCCCTTGTTTCCATGAGGCCCCGCTGTGTCACAATGGACCTATGGTTCCGTGATGTTGCGTGGTGTCACCGTGCTCTTCTTGAATCCGCAGTGTAACCATGGACCATTGGTTCCATGCAGCTGTGTCACAATGGGCTCCTTGATTCCATGATTCCCCACGGTGTCACAATGGAGCCTTGTTTCTAGGAGGTTCTGTACTGTCACAATTGCCTCCTTGATGCCATCAGCCCCTGCAGTGTCACAATGGCTCCTTGGTTCCATGAGGAACACAATAGCTTGGCATAAGCATTGAGCAACAGCTGCTGAACACACCTGGCAACATCTGCTTGCATCAAAAGAGGGCTTCAAGCTGACAATGGCACCAGCAGCTTCCATCTGCAACAGAGACCCAGGAAAGGACAGGCTGTGCCGGTTTGGACAAATGTGGAGGAAAATATCCTCTGATAGAAGGCAGGTTACACCCAGCCCTCCCCCACCAGGTTTTTGGAAAAAAGAACTTTCCTGGGAAGAAAGTGAAAGAGATAAAAACTATTTTTTTAACAAACACACAGGAAAAGGATAACAATGCTAAATATTAAAAGCTCTCGCTGTGCAGAGAAAGCTGGGATAATTTGAGAGTCCTTCTGTGTTTCGGTGGGGTCTCCTGAAACATCCATAGACAGCGAGGCCCGTGCAAAGAAACAGGGAGCGATTCTTGAGAGAAGTTTCAGAGCTCTTTCTTCTCCAGCCACATGGGCGGGGCACTGCCAAAGAACTGAGCAATCACAGCACAACCAGGGCCCTCCTCGCACAGGGCAACACAAAATAAGCAGTGCTGAACAGGATTAGGGCACATGTGAGCAGGGAGCAGGGAGACCCCCGTGCCCAGGCCATGCCTCTACCCCAGGGTCCCCTCTCCCATGACCTCATGGCAGGGGGGAGGAACCCCAACACTTCCGTAGGTGCAGTCTCTCTCCTCCTCCTTGCAGCTGGCTCATGGGCCCACATTCAGGGCCCCCACCTCGGGAGAAAATTCTCCCAATGTGGTCTGATGTTGAAAGAGTCAAGAAGAGAAGAAGGGGAAAAAACCCCCAAAGTCCCAGGAAAACAAAGTTCAACTCTCCATCTCCCCCCAGAGAAAAGGAGCTGAAAACTGGCTAAAAAGAAACAAAGTTGCTTCCTCTGCTCTTGCTGCAAGCAGGATGCAGAGGAGTGTGTATGTGTGTCCTTGAACAAACGCTCTGAGAAGTTTGTCCGGTTTTTTTTCCTCTCCCCCCTCTCAGGCTCAGTTGAAAGGCACAGAAATGCACAAAGTTCACTTCTGGGCATAGAGCAGCAATAGGGGATACACACAATAAAGTCACCCCAAGACACAGGGACAGAGAATTCAGTGGAAAGACTCCGAGAATTCTGCTCCCAGAGATCATTCATTCCTGCTCACACTGACCCTTGTAGAAAGGGGACATCGTTCCAGGCAGCCCGTACTGAGCATGTGGCTCCTGAGTGGGGTTTGTTGTTTAGGAAACCTGCTCCGGCTTTTCCATTCTTTCCTTGCAAACAGGAAAACTTCTCCTGGGGCTGTGTGCAGGCAGAGCCCTGAGGAGAGCAGGTGGCACATGGTGCGCTGGGCTGGGACAGCCAGCTGCAGAGCTCAAGGGAAGAAGCCCAAAGTGTCACAATGGCTCCTTGCCTTCACATGCAACACCTGGGTCACAATGGTCTCCTTGATTCCATGAGGCCCCACTGTGTCACAATGGCTCCTTGGTTCCATCAGGTTCCGCAGTGTCACCATGGTCTCCTTCGATCTGCATTGTCATCATGGACAATTGGTTCCATGAGGCCCCGCAGTGTCACAATGGTCCCTTGCTTCCATAGCTTTTACGTTGTAACAATGGACTCCTTGCTTCTATGAGCTAGCCTGCTTTTTGCAGAGGTGTCTTTGGTTCCAACAAGGCCCCGCTGTGTCTCAGTGCACCCTGGCTTCCATGTGGATGTGGAGTATCACAAAGGCTCCTTGGTTCCACCAGGTCCTGCTGTGTCACAATGGGTCCTGTGGTCCCTGAGGCCCTCCAAAACCATCGTGGAGGCTTGCTTCCATGAGGTTCCATTATGTGCCAGTGGTCATCTTGGTTCCAGGAGTTTCCTTAGTGTCACAATGCCCTCCATGCTTCCATTAGGCCCTGCTTTGCCACAATGGTCCCCTTGTTTCCATGAGGCCCCGCTGTGTCACAATGGACCTATGGTTCCGTGATGTTGCGTGGTGTCACCGTGCTCTTCTTGAATCCGCCGTGTAACCATGGACCATTGGTTCCATGCAGCCGTGTCACAATGGGCTCCTTGATTCCATGATTCCCCACGGTGTCACAATGGAGCCTTGTTTCTAGGAGGTTCTGTACTGTCACAATTGCCTCCTTGATGCCATCAGCCCCTGCAGTGTCACAATGGCTCCTTGGTTCCATGAGGAACACAATAGCTTGGCATAAGCATTGAGCAACAGCTGCTGAACACACCTGGCAACATCTGCTTGCATCAAAAGAGTGCTTCAAGCTGACAATGGCACCAGCAGCTTCCATCTGCAACAGAGACCCAGGAAAGGACAGGCTGTGCCGGTTTGGACAAATGTGGAGGAAAAGATCCTCTGATAGAAGGCAGGTTACACCCAGCCCTCCCCCACCAGGTTTTTGGAAAAAAGAGCTTTCCTGGGAAGAAAGTGAAAGAGATAAAAACTATTTTTTTAACAAACACACAGGAAAAGGATAACAATGCTAAATATTAAAAGCTCTCGCTGTGCAGAGAAAGCTGGGATAATTTGAGAGTCCTTCTGTGTTTCGGTGGGGTCTCCTGAAACATCCATAGACAGCGAGGCCCATGCAAAGAAACAGGGAGCCATTCTTGAGAGAAGTTTCAGAGCTCTTTCTTCTCCAGCCACATGGGCGGGGCACTGCCAAAGAACTGAGCAATCACAGCACAACCAGGGCCCTCCTCGCACAGGGCAACACAAAATAAGCAGTGCTGAACAGGATTAGGGCACATGTGAGCAGGGAGCAGGGAGACCCCCCGTGCCCAGGCCATGCCTCTACCCCAGGGTCCCCTCTCCCATGACCTCATGGCAGGGGGGAGGAACCCCAACACTTCCGTAGGTGTAGTCTCTCTCCTCCTCCTTGCAGCTGGCTCATGGGCCCACATTCAGGGCCCCCACCTCGGGAGAAAATTCTCCCAATGTGCTCTGATGTTGAAAGAGTCAAGAAGAGAAGAAGGGGAAAAAACCCCCAAAGTCCCAGGAAAACAAAGTTCAACTCTCCATCTCCCCCCAGAGAAAAGGAGCTGAAAACTGGCTAAAAAGAAACAAAGTTGCTTCCTCTGCTCTTGCTGCAAGCAGGATGCAGAGGAGTGTGTATGTGTGTCCTTGAACAAACGCTCTGAGAAGTTTGTCCGGTTTTTTTTCCTCTCCCCCCTCTCAGGCTCAGTTGAAAGGCACAGAAATGCACAAAGTTCACTTCTGGGCATAGAGCAGCAATAGGGGATACACACAATAAAGTCACCCCAAGACACAGGGACAGAGAATTCAGTGGAAAGACTCCGAGAATTCTGCTCCCAGAGATCATTCATTCCTGCTCACACTGACCCTTGTAGAAAGGGGACATCGTTCCAGGCAGCCTGTACTGAGCATGTGGCTCCTGAGTGGGGTTTGTTGTTTAGGAAACCTGCTCCGGCTTTTCCATTCTTTCCTTGCAAACAGGAAAACTTCTCCTGGGGCTGTGTGCAGGCAGAGCCCTGAGGAGAGCAGGTGGCACATGGTGCGCTGGGCTGGGACAGCCAGCTGCAGAGCTCAAGGGAAGAAGCCCAAAGTGTCACAATGGCTCCTTGCCTTCACATGCAACACCTGGGTCACAATGGTCTCCTTGATTCCATGAGGCCCCACTGTGTCACAATGGCTCCTTGGTTCCATCAGGTTCCGCAGTGTCACCATGGTCTCCTTTGATCCGCACTGTCATCATGGACAATTGGTTCCATGAGGCCCCGCAGTGTCACAATGGTCCCTTGCTTCCATAGGTTTGATGTTGTAACAAAGGACTCCTTGCTTCTATGAGCTAGCCTGCTTTTTGCAGAGGTGTCTTTGGTTCCAACAAGGCCCCGCTGTGTCTCAGTGCACCCTGGCTTCCATGTGGATGTGGAGTATCACAAAGGCTCCTTGGTTCCACCAGGTCCTGCTGTGTCACAATGGGTCCTGTGGTCCCTGAGGCCCTCCAAAACCATCGTGGAGGCTTGCTTCCATGAGGTTCCATTATGTGCCAGTGGTCATCTTGGTTCCAGGAGTTTCCTTAGTGTCACAATGCCCTCCATGCTTCCATTAGGCCCTGCTTTGCCACAATGGTCCCCTTGTTTCCATGAGGCCCCGCTGTGTCACAATGGACCTATGGTTCCGTGATGTTGCGTGGTGTCACCGTGCTCTTCTTGAATCCGCCGTGTAACCATGGACCATTGGTTCCATGCAGCCGTGTCACAATGGGCTCCTTGATTCCATGATTCCCCACGGTGTCACAATGGAGCCTTGTTTCTAGGAGGTTCTGTACTGTCACAATTGCCTCCTTGATGCCATCAGCCCCTGCAGTGTCACAATGGCTCCTTGGTTCCATGAGGAACACAATAGCTTGGCATAAGCATTGAGCAACAGCTGCTGAACACACCTGGCAACATCTGCTTGCATCAAAAGAGGGCTTCAAGCTGACAATGGCACCAGCAGCTTCCATCTGCAACAGAGACCCAGGAAAGGACAGGCTGTGCCGGTTTGGACAAATGTGGAGGAAAATATCCTCTGATAGAAGGCAGGTTACACCCAGCCCTCCCCCACCAGGTTTTTGGAAAAAAGAACTTTCCTGGGAAGAAAGTGAAAGAGATAAAAACTATTTTTTTAACAAACACACAGGAAAAGGATAACAATGCTAAATATTAAAAGCTCTCGCTGTGCAGAGAAAGCTGGGATAATTTGAGAGTCCTTCTGTGTTTCGGTGGGGTCTCCTGAAACATCCATAGACAGCGAGGCCCGTGCAAAGAAACAGGGAGCGATTCTTGAGAGAAGTTTCAGAGCTCTTTCTTCTCCAGCCACATGGGCGGGGCACTGCCAAAGAACTGAGCAATCACAGCACAACCAGGGCCCTCCTCGCACAGGGCAACACAAAATAAGCAGTGCTGAACAGGATTAGGGCACATGTGAGCAGGGAGCAGGGAGACCCCCGTGCCCAGGCCATGCCTCTACCCCAGGGTCCCCTCTCCCATGACCTCATGGCAGGGGGGAGGAACCCCAACACTTCCGGAGGTGTAGTCTCTCTCCTCCTCCTTGCAGCTGGCTCATGGGCCCACATTCAGGGCCCCCACCTCGGGAGAAAATTCTCCCAATGTGGTCTGATGTTGAAAGAGTCAAGAAGAGAAGAAGGGGAAAAAACCCCCAAAGTCCCAGGAAAACAAAGTTCAACTCTCCATCTCCCCCCAGAGAAAAGGAGCTGAAAACTGGCTAAAAAGAAACAAAGTTGCTTCCTCTGCTCTTGCTGCAAGCAGGATGCAGAGGAGTGTGTATGTGTGTCCTTGAACAAACGCTCTGAGAAGTTTGTCCGGTTTTTTTTCCTCTCCCCCCTCTAAGGCTCAGTTGAAAGGCACAGAAATGCACAAAGTTCACTTCTGGGCATAGAGCAGCAATAGGGGATACACACAATAAAGTCACCCCAAGACACAGGGACAGAGAATTCAGTGGAAAGACTCCGAGAATTCTGCTCCCAGAGATCATTCATTCCTGCTCACACTGACCCTTGTAGAAAGGGGACATCGTTCCAGGCAGCCCGTACTGAGCATGTGGCTCCTGAGTGGGGTTTGTTGTTTAGGAAACCTGCTCCGGCTTTTCCATTCTTTCCTTGCAAACAGGAAAACTTCTCCTGGGGCTGTGTGCAGGCAGAGCCCTGAGGAGAGCAGGTGGCACATGGTGCGCTGGGCTGGGACAGCCAGCTGCAGAGCTCAAGGGAAGAAGCCCAAAGTGTCACAATGGCTCCTTGCCTTCAGATGCAACACCTGGGTCACAATGGTCTCCTTGATTCCATGAGGCCCCACTGTGTCACAATGGCTCCTTGGTTCCATCAGGTTCCGCAGTGTCACCATGGTCTCCTTTGATCCGCACTGTCATCATGGACAATTGGTTCCATGAGGCCCCGCAGTGTCACAATGGTCCCTTGCTTCCATAGCTTTGATGTTGTAACAAAGGACTCCTTGCTTCTATGAGCTAGCCTGCTTTTTGCAGAGGTGTCTTTGGTTCCAACAAGGCCCCGCTGTGTCTCAGTGCACCCTGGCTTCCATGTGGATCTGGAGTATCACAAAGGCTCCTTGGTTCCACCAGGTCCTGCTGTGTCACAATGGGTCCTGTGGTCCCTGAGGCCCTCCAAAACCATCGTGGAGGCTTGCTTCCATGAGGTTCCATTATGTGCCAGTGGTCATCTTGGTTCCAGGAGTTTCCTTAGTGTCACAATGCTCTCCATGCTTCCATTAGGCCCTGCTTTGCCACAATGGTCCCCTTGTTTCCATGAGGCCCCGCTGTGTCACAATGGACCTATGGTTCCGTGATGTTGCGTGGTGTCACCGTGCTCTTCTTGAATCCGCCGTGTAACCATGGACCATTGGTTCCATGCAGCCGTGTCACAATGGGCTCCTTGATTCCATGATTCCCCACGGTGTCACAATGGAGCCTTGTTTCTAGGAGGTTCTGTACTGTCACAATTGCCTCCTTGATGCCATCAGCCCCTGCAGTGTCACAATGGCTCCTTGGTTCCATGAGGAACACAATAGCTTGGCATAAGCATTGAGCAACAGCTGCTGAACACACCTGGCAACATCTGCTTGCATCAAAAGAGGGCTTCAAGCTGACAATGGCACCAGCAGCTTCCATCTCCAACAGAGACCCAGGAAAGGACAGGCTGTGCCGGTTTGGACAAATGTGGAGGAAAAATATCCTCTGATAGAAGGCAGGTTACACCCAGCCCTCCCCCACCAGGTTTTTGGAAAAAAGAACTTTCCTGGGAAGAAAGTGAAAGAGATAAAAACTATTTTTTTAACAAACACACAGGAAAAGGATAGCAATGCTAAATATTAAAAGCTCTCGCTGTGCAGAGAAAGCTGGGATAATTTGAGAGTCCTTCCGTGTTTCGGTGGGGTCTCCTGAAACATCCATAGACAGCGAGGCCCGTGCAAAGAAACAGGGAGCCATTCTTGAGAGAAGTTTCAGAGCTCTTTCTTCTCCAGCCACATGGGCGGGGCACTGCCAAAGAACTGAGCAATCACAGCACAACCAGGGCCCTCCTGGCACAGGGCAACACAAAATAAGCAGTGCTGAACAGGATTAGGGCAATGTGAGCAGGGAGCAGGGAGACCCCCGTGCCCAGGCCATGCCTCTACCCCAGGGTCCCCTCTCCCATGACCTCATGGCAGGGGGGAGGAACCCCAACACTTCCGTAGGTGTAGCCTCTCTCCTCCTCCTTGCAGCTGGCTCATGGGCCCACATTCAGGGCCCTCACCTCGGGAGAAAATTCTCCCAATGTGGTCTGATGTGGAAACAGTCAAGAAGAGAAGAAGGGAAAAAAACCCCCGAAGTCCCAGGAAAACAAAGTTCAACTCTCCATCTCCCTCCAGAGAAAAGGAGCTGAAAACTGGCTAAAAAGAAACAAGGTTGCTTCCTTCGCTCTTGCTGCAAGCAGGATGCAGAGGAGTGTGTATGTGTGTCCTTGAACAAACGCTCTGAGAAGTTTGTCCGGTTTTTTTTCCTCTCCCCCCTCTCAGGCTCAGTTGAAAGGCACAGAAATGCACAAAGTTCACTTCTGGGCATAGAGCAGCAATAGGGGATACACACGATAAAGTCACCCCAAGACACAGGGACAGAGAATTCAGTGGAAAGACTCCGAGAATTCTGCTCCCAGAGATCATTCATTCCTGCTCACACTGACCCTTGTAGAAAGGGGACATCGTTCCAGGCAGCCTGTACTGAGCATGTGGCTCCTGAGTGGGGTTTGTTGTTTAGGAAACCTGCTCCGGCTTTTCCATTCTTTCCTTCCAAACAGGAAAACTTCTCCTGGGGCTGTGTGCAGGCAGAGCCCTGAGGAGAGCAGGTGGCACATGGTGCGCTGGGCTGGGACAGCCAGCTGCAGAGCTCAAGGGAAGAAGCCCAAAGTGTCACAATGGCTCCTTGCCTTCACATGCAACACCTGGGTCACAATGGTCTCCTTGATTCCATGAGGCCCCACTGTGTCACAATGGCTCCTTGGTTCCATCAGGTTCCGCAGTGTCACCATGGTCTCCTTTGATCCGCATTGTCATCAGGGACAATTGGTTCCATGAGGCCCCGCAGTGTCACAATGGTCCCTTGCTTCCATAGCTTTTACGTTGTAACAATGGACTCCTTGCTTCTGTGAGCTAGCCTGCTTTTTGCAGAGGTGTCTTTGGTTCCAACAAGGCCCCGCTGTGTCTCAGTGCACCCTGGCTTCCATGTGGATCTGGAGTATCACAAAGGCTCCTTGGTTCCACCAGGTCCTGCTGTGTCACAATGGGTCCTGTGGTCCCTGAGGCCCTCCAAAACCATCGTGGAGGCTTGCTTCCATGAGGTTCCATTATGTGCCAGTGGTCATCTTGGTTCCAGGAGTTTCCTTAGTGTCACAATGCCCTCCATGCTTCCATTAGGCCCTGCTTTGCCACAATGGTCCCCTTGTTTCCATGAGGCCCCGCTGTGTCACAATGGACCTATGGTTCCGTGATGTTGCGTGGTGTCACCGTGCTCTTCTTGAATCCGCCGTGTAACCATGGACCATTGGTTCCATGCAGCCGTGTCACAATGGGCTCCTTGATTCCATGATTCCCCACGGTGTCACAATGGAGCCTTGTTTCTAGGAGGTTCTGTACTGTCACAATTGCCTCCTTGATGCCATCAGCCCCTGCAGTGTCACAATGGCTCCTTGGTTCCATGAGGAACACAATAGCTTGGCATAAGCATTGAGCAACAGCTGCTGAACACACCTGGCAACATCTGCTTGCATCAAAAGAGGGCTTCAAGCTGACAATGGCACCAGCAGCTTCCATCTGCAACAGAGACCCAGGAAAGGACAGGCTGTGCCGGTTTGGACAAATGTGGAGGAAAATATCCTCTGATAGAAGGCAGGTTACACCCAGCCCTCCCCCACCAGGTTTTTGGAAAAAAGAACTTTCCTGGGAAGAAAGTGAAAGAGATAAAAACTATTTTTTTAACAAACACACAGGAAAAGGATAACAATGCTAAATATTAAAAGCTCTCGCTGTGCAGAGAAAGCTGGGATAATTTGAGAGTCCTTCCGTGTTTCGGTGGGGTCTCCTGAAACATCCATAGACAGCGAGGCCCGTGCAAAGAAACAGGGAGCCATTCTTGAGAGAAGTTTCAGAGCTCTTTCTTCTCCAGCCACACGGGCGGGGCACTGCCAAAGAACTGAGCAATCACAGCACAACCAGGGCCCTCCTCGCACAGGGCAACACAAAATAAGCAGTGCTGAACAGGGTTAGGGCACATGTGAGCAGGGAGACCCCCCGTGCCCAGGCCATGCCTCTACCCCAGGGTCCCCTCTCCCATGACCTCATGGCAGGGGGGAGGAACCCCAACACTTCCGTAGGTGTAGTCTCTCTCCTCCTCCTTGCAGCTGGCTCATGGGCCCACATTCAGGGCCCCCACCTCGGGAGAAAATTCTCCCAATGTGCTCTGATGTTGAAAGAGTCAAGAAGAGAAGAAGGGGAAAAAACCCCCAAAGTCCCAGGAAAACAAAGTTCAACTCTCCATCTCCCCCCAGAGAAAAGGAGCTGAAAACTGGCTAAAAAGAAACAAAGTTGCTTCCTCTGCTCTTGCTGCAAGCAGGATGCAGAGGAGTGTGTATGTGTGTCCTTGAACAAACGCTCTGAGAAGTTTGTCCGGTTTTTTTTCCTCTCCCCCCTCTAAGGCTCAGTTGAAAGGCACAGAAATGCACAAAGTTCACTTCTGGGCATAGAGCAGCAATAGGGGATACACACAATAAAGTCACCCCAAGACACAGGGACAGAGAATTCAGTGGAAAGACTCAGAGAATTCTGCTCCCAGAGATCATTCATTCCTGCTCACACTGACCCTTGTAGAAAGGGGACATCGTTCCAGGCAGCCCGTACTGAGCATGTGGCTCCTGAGTGGGGTTTGTTGTTTAGGAAACCTGCTCCGGCTTTTCCATTCTTTCCTTGCAAACAGGAAAACTTCTCCTGGGGCTGTGTGCAGGCAGAGCCCTGAGGAGAGCAGGTGGCACATGGTGCGCTGGGCTGGGACAGCCAGCTGCAGAGCTCAAGGGAAGAAGCCCAAAGTGTCACAATGGCTCCTTGCCTTCACATGCAACACCTGGGTCACAATGGTCTCCTTGATTCCATGAGGCCCCACTGTGTCACAATGGCTCCTTGGTTCCATCAGGTTCCGCAGTGTCACCATGGTCTCCTTCGATCTGCATTGTCATCATGGACAATTGGTTCCATGAGGCCCCGCAGTGTCACAATGGTCCCTTGCTTCCATAGCTTTTACGTTGTAACAATGGACTCCTTGCTTCTATGAGCTAGCCTGCTTTTTGCAGAGGTGTCTTTGGTTCCAACAAGGCCCCGCTGTGTCTCAGTGCACCCTGGCTTCCATGTGGATGTGGAGTATCACAAAGGCTCCTTGGTTCCACCAGGTCCTGCTGTGTCACAATGGGTCCTGTGGTCCCTGAGGCCCTCCAAAACCATCGTGGAGGCTTGCTTCCATGAGGTTCCATTATGTGCCAGTGGTCATCTTGGTTCCAGGAGTTTCCTTAGTGTCACAATGCCCTCCATGCTTCCATTAGGCCCTGCTTTGCCACAATGGTCCCCTTGTTTCCATGAGGCCCCGCTGTGTCACAATGGACCTATGGTTCCGTGATGTTGCGTGGTGTCACCGTGCTCTTCTTGAATCCGCCGTGTAACCATGGACCATTGGTTCCATGCAGCCGTGTCACAATGGGCTCCTTGATTCCATGATTCCCCACGGTGTCACAATGGAGCCTTGTTTCTAGGAGGTTCTGTACTGTCACAATTGCCTCCTTGATGCCATCAGCCCCTGCAGTGTCACAATGGCTCCTTGGTTCCATGAGGAACACAATAGCTTGGCATAAGCATTGAGCAACAGCTGCTGAACACACCTGGCAACATCTGCTTGCATCAAAAGAGGGCTTCAAGCTGACAATGGCACCAGCAGCTTCCATCTGCAACAGAGACCCAGGAAAGGACAGGCTGTGCCGGTTTGGACAAATGTGGAGGAAAATATCCTCTGATAGAAGGCAGGTTACACCCAGCCCTCCCCCACCAGGTTTTTGGAAAAAAGAGCTTTCCTGGGAAGAAAGTGAAAGAGATAAAAACTATTTTTTTAACAAACACACAGGAAAAGGATAGCAATGCTAAATATTAAAAGCTCTCGCTGTGCAGAGAAACCTGGGATAATTTGAGAGTCCTTCTGTGTTTCGGTGGGGTCTCCTGAAACATCCATAGACAGCGAGGCCCATGCAAAGAAACAGGGAGCCATTCTTGAGAGAAGTTTCAGAGCTCTTTCTTCTCCAGCCACATGGGCGGGGCACTGCCAAAGAACTGAGCAATCACAGCACAACCAGGGCCCTCCTCGCACAGGGCAACACAAAATAAGCAGTGCTGAACAGGATTAGGGCACATGTGAGCAGGGAGCAGGGAGACCCCCCGTGCCCAGGCCATGCCTCTACCCCAAGGTCCCCTCTCCCATGACCTCATGGCAGGGGGGAGGAACCCCAACACTTCCGTAGGTGTAGTCTCTCTCCTCCTCCTTGCAGCTGGCTCATGGGCCCACATTCAGGGCCCCCACCTCGGGAGAAAATTCTCCCAATGTGCTCTGATGTTGAAAGAGTCAAGAAGAGAAGAAGGGGAAAAAACCCCCAAAGTCCCAGGAAAACAAAGTTCAACTCTCCATCTCCCCCCAGAGAAAAGGAGCTGAAAACTGGCTAAAAAGAAACAAAGTTGCTTCCTCTGCTCTTGCTGCAAGCAGGATGCAGAGGAGTGTGTATGTGTGTCCTTGAACAAACGCTCTGAGAAGTTTGTCCGGTTTTTTTTCCTCTCCCCCCTCTCAGGCTCAGTTGAAAGGCACAGAAATGCACAAAGTTCACTTCTGGGCATAGAGCAGCAATAGGGGATACACACAATAAAGTCACCCCAAGACACAGGGACAGAGAATTCAGTGGAAAGACTCCGAGAATTCTGCTCCCAGAGATCATTCATTCCTGCTCACACTGACCCTTGTAGAAAGGGGACATCGTTCCAGGCAGCCCGTACTGAGCATGTGGCTCCTGAGTGGGGTTTGTTGTTTAGGAAACCTGCTCCGGCTTTTCCATTCTTTCCTTGCAAACAGGAAAACTTCTCCTGGGGCTGTGTGCAGGCAGAGCCCTGAGGAGAGCAGGTGGCACATGGTGCGCTGGGCTGGGACAGCCAGCTGCAGAGCTCAAGGGAAGAAGCCCAAAGTGTCACAATGGCTCCTTGCCTTCACATGCAACACCTGGGTCACAATGGTCTCCTTGATTCCATGAGGCCCCACTGTGTCACAATGGCTCCTTGGTTCCATCAGGTTCCGCAGTGTCACCATGGTCTCCTTTGATCCGCACTGTCATCATGGACAATTGGTTCCATGAGGCCCCGCAGTGTCACAATGGTCCCTTGCTTCCATAGGTTTGATGTTGTAACAAAGGACTCCTTGCTTCTATGAGCTAGCCTGCTTTTTGCAGAGGTGTCTTTGGTTCCAACAAGGCCCCGCTGTGTCTCAGTGCACCCTGGCTTCCATGTGGATGTGGAGTATCACAAAGGCTCCTTGGTTCCACCAGGTCCTGCTGTGTCACAATGGGTCCTGTGGTCCCTGAGGCCCTCCAAAACCATCGTGGAGGCTTGCTTCCATGAGGTTCCATTATGTGCCAGTGGTCATCTTGGTTCCAGGAGTTTCCTTAGTGTCACAATGCCCTCCATGCTTCCATTAGGCCCTGCTTTGCCACAATGGTCCCCTTGTTTCCATGAGGCCCCGCTGTGTCACAATGGACCTATGGTTCCGTGATGTTGCGTGGTGTCACCGTGCTCTTCTTGAATCCGCCGTGTAACCATGGACCATTGGTTCCATGCAGCCGTGTCACAATGGGCTCCTTGATTCCATGATTCCCCACGGTGTCACAATGGAGCCTTGTTTCTAGGAGGTTCTGTACTGTCACAATTGCCTCCTTGATGCCATCAGCCCCTGCAGTGTCACAATGGCTCCTTGGTTCCATGAGGAACACAATAGCTTGGCATAAGCATTGAGCAACAGCTGCTGAACACACCTGGCAACATCTGCTTGCATCAAAAGAGGGCTTCAAGCTGACAATGGCACCAGCAGCTTCCATCTGCAACAGAGACCCAGGAAAGGACAGGCTGTGCCGGTTTGGACAAATGTGGAGGAAAATATCCTCTGATAGAAGGCAGGTTACACCCAGCCCTCCCCCACCAGGTTTTTGGAAAAAAGAACTTTCCTGGGAAGAAAGTGAAAGAGATAAAAACTATTTTTTTAACAAACACACAGGAAAAGGATAACAATGCTAAATATTAAAAGCTCTCGCTGTGCAGAGAAAGCTGGGATAATTTGAGAGTCCTTCTGTGTTTCGGTGGGGTCTCCTGAAACATCCATAGACAGCGAGGCCCGTGCAAAGAAACAGGGAGCGATTCTTGAGAGAAGTTTCAGAGCTCTTTCTTCTCCAGCCACATGGGCGGGGCACTGCCAAAGAACTGAGCAATCACAGCACAACCAGGGCCCTCCTGGCACAGGGCAACACAAAATAAGCAGTGCTGAACAGGATTAGGGCACATGTGAGCAGGGAGCAGGGAGACCCCCGTGCCCAGGCCATGCCTCTACCCCAGGGTCCCCTCTCCCATGACCTCATGGCAGGGGGGAGGAACCCCAACACTTCCGGAGGTGTAGTCTCTCTCCTCCTCCTTGCAGCTGGCTCATGGGCCCACATTCAGGGCCCCCACCTCGGGAGAAAATTCTCCCAATGTGGTCTGATGTTGAAAGAGTCAAGAAGAGAAGAAGGGGAAAAAACCCCCAAAGTCCCAGGAAAACAAAGTTCAACTCTCCATCTCCCCCCAGAGAAAAGGAGCTGAAAACTGGCTAAAAAGAAACAAAGTTGCTTCCTCTGCTCTTGCTGCAAGCAGGATGCAGAGGAGTGTGTATGTGTGTCCTTGAACAAACGCTCTGAGAAGTTTGTCCGGTTTTTTTTCCTCTCCCCCCTCTAAGGCTCAGTTGAAAGGCACAGAAATGCACAAAGTTCACTTCTGGGCATAGAGCAGCAATAGGGGATACACACAATAAAGTCACCCCAAGACACAGGGACAGAGAATTCAGTGGAAAGACTCCGAGAATTCTGCTCCCAGAGATCATTCATTCCTGCTCACACTGACCCTTGTAGAAAGGGGACATCGTTCCAGGCAGCCCGTACTGAGCATGTGGCTCCTGAGTGGGGTTTGTTGTTTAGGAAACCTGCTCCGGCTTTTCCATTCTTTCCTTGCAAACAGGAAAACTTCTCCTGGGGCTGTGTGCAGGCAGAGCCCTGAGGAGAGCAGGTGGCACATGGTGCGCTGGGCTGGGACAGCCAGCTGCAGAGCTCAAGGGAAGAAGCCCAAAGTGTCACAATGGCTCCTTGCCTTCACATGCAACACCTGGGTCACAATGGTCTCCTTGATTCCATGAGGCCCCACTGTGTCACAATGGCTCCTTGGTTCCATCAGGTTCCGCAGTGTCACCATGGTCTCCTTTGATCCGCACTGTCATCATGGACAATTGGTTCCATGAGGCCCCGCAGTGTCACAATGGTCCCTTGCTTCCATAGGTTTGATGTTGTAACAAAGGACTCCTTGCTTCTATGAGCTAGCCTGCTTTTTGCAGAGGTGTCTTTGGTTCCAACAAGGCCCCGCTGTGTCTCAGTGCACCCTGGCTTCCATGTGGATCTGGAGTATCACAAAGGCTCCTTGGTTCCACCAGGTCCTGCTGTGTCACAATGGGTCCTGTGGTCCCTGAGGCCCTCCAAAACCATCGTGGAGGCTTGCTTCCATGAGGTTCCATTATGTGCCAGTGGTCATCTTGGTTCCAGGAGTTTCCTTAGTGTCACAATGCTCTCCATGCTTCCATTAGGCCCTGCTTTGCCACAATGGTCCCCTTGTTTCCATGAGGCCCCGCTGTGTCACAATGGACCTATGGTTCCGTGATGTTGCGTGGTGTCACCGTGCTCTTCTTGAATCCGCCGTGTAACCATGGACCATTGGTTCCATGCAGCCGTGTCACAATGGGCTCCTTGATTCCATGATTCCCCACGGTGTCACAATGGAGCCTTGTTTCTAGGAGGTTCTGTACTGTCACAATTGCCTCCTTGATGCCATCAGCCCCTGCAGTGTCACAATGGCTCCTTGGTTCCATGAGGAACACAATAGCTTGGCATAAGCATTGAGCAACAGCTGCTGAACACACCTGGCAACATCTGCTTGCATCAAAAGAGGGCTTCAAGCTGACAATGGCACCAGCAGCTTCCATCTGCAACAGAGACCCAGGAAAGGACAGGCTGTGCCGGTTTGGACAAATGTGGAGGAAAATATCCTCTGATAGAAGGCAGGTTACACCCAGCCCTCCCCCACCAGGTTTTTGGAAAAAAGAACTTTCCTGGGAAGAAAGTGAAAGAGATAAAAACTATTTTTTTAACAAACACACAGGAAAAGGATAACAATGCTAAATATTAAAAGCTCTCGCTGTGCAGAGAAAGCTGGGATAATTTGAGAGTCCTTCTGTGTTTCGGTGGGGTCTCCTGAAACATCCATAGACAGCGAGGCCCGTGCAAAGAAACAGGGAGCCATTCTTGAGAGAAGTTTCAGAGCTCTTTCTTCTCCAGCCACACGGGCGGGGCACTGCCAAAGAACTGAGCAATCACAGCACAACCAGGGCCCTCCTCACACAGGGCAACACAAAATAAGCAGTGCTGAACAGGATTAGGGCACATGTGAGCAGGGAGCAGGGAGACCCCCGTGCCCAGGCCATGCCTCTACCCCAGGGTCCCCTCTCCCATGACCTCATGGCAGGGGGGAGGAACCCCAACACTTCCGTAGGTGTAGTCTCTCTCCTCCTCCTTGCAGCTGGCTCATGGGCCCACATTCAGGGCCCCCACCTCGGGAGAAAATTCTCCCAATGTGGTCTGATGTTGAAAGAGTCAAGAAGAGAAGAAGGGGAAAAAACCCCCAAAGTCCCAGGAAAACAAAGTTCAACTCTCCATCTCCCCCCAGAGAAAAGGAGCTGAAAACTGGCTAAAAAGAAACAAAGTTGCTTCCTCTGCTCTTGCTGCAAGCAGGATGCAGAGGAGTGTGTATGTGTGTCCTTGAACAAACGCTCTGAGAAGTTTGTCCGGTTTTTTTTCCTCTCCCCCCTCTCAGGCTCAGTTGAAAGGCACAGAAATGCACAAAGTTCACTTCTGGGCATAGAGCAGCAATAGGGGATACACACAATAAAGTCACCCCAAGACACAGGGACAGAGAATTCAGTGGAAAGACTCCGAGAATTCTGCTCCCAGAGATCATTCATTCCTGCTCACCCTGACCCTTGTAGAAAGGGGACATCGTTCCAGGCAGCCTGTACTGAGCATGTGGCTCCTGAGTGGGGTTTGTTGTTTAGGAAACCTGCTCCGGCTTTTCCATTCTTTCCTTGCAAACAGGAAAACTTCTCCTGGGGCTGTGTGCAGGCAGAGCCCTGAGGAGAGCAGGTGGCACATGGTGCGCTGGGCTGGGACAGCCAGCTGCAGAGCTCAAGGGAAGAAGCCCAAAGTGTCACAATGGCTCCTTGCCTTCACATGCAACACCTGGGTCACAATGGTCTCCTTGATTCCATGAGGCCCCACTGTGTCACAATGGCTCCTTGGTTCCATCAGGTTCCGCAGTGTCACCATGGTCTCCTTTGATCCGCACTGTCATCATGGACAATTGGTTCCATGAGGCCCCGCAGTGTCACAATGGTCCCTTGCTTCCATAGGTTTGATGTTGTAACAAAGGACTCCTTGCTTCTATGAGCTAGCCTGCTTTTTGCAGAGGTGTCTTTGGTTCCAACAAGGCCCCGCTGTGTCTCAGTGCACCCTGGCTTCCATGTGGATCTGGAGTATCACAAAGGCTCCTTGGTTCCACCAGGTCCTGCTGTGTCACAATGGGTCCTGTGGTCCCTGAGGCCCTCCAAAACCATTGTGGAGGCTTGCTTCCATGAGGTTCCATTATGTGCCAGTGGTCATCTTTGTTCCAGGAGTTTCCTTAGTGTCACAATGCCCTCCATGCTTCCATTAGGCCCTGCTTTGCCACAATGGTCCCCTTGTTTCCATGAGGCCCCGCTGTGTCACAATGGACCTATGGTTCCGTGATGTTGCGTGGTGTCACCGTGCTCTTCTTGAATCCGCCGTGTAACCATGGACCATTGGTTCCATGCAGCCGTGTCACAATGGGCTCCTTGATTCCATGATTCCCCACGGTGTCACAATGGAGCCTTGTTTCTAGGAGGTTCTGTACTGTCACAATTGCCTCCTTGATGCCATCAGCCCCTGCAGTGTCACAATGGCTCCTTGGTTCCATGAGGAACACAATAGCTTGGCATAAGCATTGAGCAACAGCTGCTGAACACACCTGGCAACATCTGCTTGCATCAAAAGAGTGCTTCAAGCTGACAATGGCACCAGCAGCTTCCATCTCCAACAGAGACCCAGGAAAGGACAGGCTGTGCCGGTTTGGACAAATGTGGAGGAAAATATCCTCTGATAGAAGGCAGGTTACACCCAGCCCTCCCCCACCAGGTTTTTGGAAAAAAGAACTTTCCTGGGAAGAAAGTGAAAGAGATAAAAACTATTTTTTTAACAAACACACAGGAAAAGGATAGCAATGCTAAATATTAAAAGCTCTCGCTGTGCAGAGAAAGCTGGGATAATTTGAGAGTCCTTCCGTGTTTCGGTGGGGTCTCCTGAAACATCCATAGACAGCGAGGCCCGTGCAAAGAAACAGGGAGCCATTCTTGAGAGAAGTTTCAGAGCTCTTTCTTCTCCAGCCACATGGGCGGGGCACTGCCAAAGAACTGAGCAATCACAGCACAACCAGGGCCCTCCTCGCACAGGGCAACACAAAATAAGCAGTGCTGAACAGGATTAGGGCAATGTGAGCAGGGAGCAGGGAGACCCCCGTGCCCAGGCCATGCCTCTACCCCAGGGTCCCCTCTCCCATGACCTCATGGCAGGGGGGAGGAACCCCAACACTTCCGTAGGTGTAGCCTCTCTCCTCCTCCTTGCAGCTGGCTCATGGGCCCACATTCAGGGCCCTCACCTCGGGAGAAAATTCTCCCAATGTGGTCTGATGTGGAAAGAGTCAAGAAGAGAAGAAGGGAAAAAAACCCCCGAAGTCCCAGGAAAACAAAGTTCAACTCTCCATCTCCCTCCAGAGAAAAGGAGCTGAAAACTGGCTAAAAAGAAACAAGGTTGCTTCCTTCGCTCTTGCTGCAAGCAGGATGCAGAGGAGTGTGTATGTGTGTCCTTGAACAAACGCTCTGAGAAGTTTGTCCGGTTTTTTTTCCTCTCCCCCCTCTCAGGCTCAGTTGAAAGGCACAGAAATGCACAAAGTTCACTTCTGGGCATAGAGCAGCAATAGGGGATACACACGATAAAGTCACCCCAAGACACAGGGACAGAGAATTCAGTGGAAAGACTCCGAGAATTCTGCTCCCAGAGATCATTCATTCCTGCTCACACTGACCCTTGTAGAAAGGGGACATCGTTCCAGGCAGCCTGTACTGAGCATGTGGCTCCTGAGTGGGGTTTGTTGTTTAGGAAACCTGCTCCGGCTTTTCCATTCTTTCCTTGCAAACAGGAAAACTTCTCCTGGGGCTGTGTGCAGGCAGAGCCCTGAGGAGAGCAGGTGGCACATGGTGCGCTGGGCTGGGACAGCCAGCTGCAGAGCTCAAGGGAAGAAGCCCAAAGTGTCACAATGGCTCCTTGCCTTCACATGCAACACCTGGGTCACAATGGTCTCCTTGATTCCATGAGGCCCCACTGTGTCACAATGGCTCCTTGGTTCCATCAGGTTCCGCAGTGTCACCATGGTCTCCTTTGATCCGCATTGTCATCATGGACAATTGGTTCCATGAGGCCCCGCAGTGTCACAATGGTCCCTTGCTTCCATAGCTTTTACGTTGTAACAATGGACTCCTTGCTTCTGTGAGCTAGCCTGCTTTTTGCAGAGGTGTCTTTGGTTCCAACAAGGCCCCGCTGTGTCTCAGTGCACCCTGGCTTCCATGTGGATCTGGAGTATCACAAAGGCTCCTTGGTTCCACCAGGTCCTGCTGTGTCACAATGGGTCCTGTGGTCCCTGAGGCCCTCCAAAACCATCGTGGAGGCTTGCTTCCATGAGGTTCCATTATGTGCCAGTGGTCATCTTGGTTCCAGGAGTTTCCTTAGTGTCACAATGCTCTCCATGCTTCCATTAGGCCCTGCTTTGCCACAATGGTCCCCTTGTTTCCATGAGGCCCCGCTGTGTCACAATGGACCTATGGTTCCGTGATGTTGCGTGGTGTCACCGTGCTCTTCTTGAATCCGCAGTGTAACCATGGACCATTGGTTCCATGCAGCCGTGTCACAATGGGCTCCTTGATTCCATGATTCCCCACGGTGTCACAATGGAGCCTTGTTTCTAGGAGGTTCTGTACTGTCACAATTGCCTCCTTGATGCCATCAGCCCCTGCAGTGTCACAATGGCTCCTTGGTTCCATGAGGAACACAATAGCTTGGCATAAGCATTGAGCAACAGCTGCTGAACACACCTGGCAACATCTGCTTGCATCAAAAGAGGGCTTCAAGCTGACAATGGCACCAGCAGCTTCCATCTGCAACAGAGACCCAGGAAAGGACAGGCTGTGCCGGTTTGGACAAATGTGGAGGAAAATATCCTCTGATAGAAGGCAGGTTACACCCAGCCCTCCCCCACCAGGTTTTTGGAAAAAAGAACTTTCCTGGGAAGAAAGTGAAAGAGATAAAAACTATTTTTTTAACAAACACACAGGAAAAGGATAACAATGCTAAATATTAAAAGCTCTCGCTGTGCAGAGAAAGCTGGGATAATTTGAGAGTCCTTCTGTGTTTCGGTGGGGTCTCCTGAAACATCCATAGACAGCGAGGCCCGTGCAAAGAAACAGGGAGCCATTCTTGAGAGAAGTTTCAGAGCTCTTTCTTCTCCAGCCACATGGGCGGGGCACTGCCAAAGAACTGAGCAATCACAGCACAACCAGGGCCCTCCTCGCACAGGGCAACACAAAATAAGCAGTGCTGAACAGGATTAGGGCACATGTGAGCAGGGAGCAGGGAGACCCCCGTGCCCAGGCCATGCCTCTACCCCAGGGTCCCCTCTCCCATGACCTCATGGCAGGGGGGAGGAACCCCAACACTTCCGTAGGTGCAGTCTCTCTCCTCCTCCTTGCAGCTGGCTCATGGGCCCACATTCAGGGCCCCCACCTCGGGAGAAAATTCTCCCAATGTGGTCTGATGTTGAAAGAGTCAAGAAGAGAAGAAGGGGAAAAAACCCCCAAAGTCCCAGGAAAACAAAGTTCAACTCTCCATCTCCCCCCAGAGAAAAGGAGCTGAAAACTGGCTAAAAAGAAACAAAGTTGCTTCCTCTGCTCTTGCTGCAAGCAGGATGCAGAGGAGTGTGTATGTGTGTCCTTGAACAAACGCTCTGAGAAGTTTGTCCGGTTTTTTTTCCTCTCCCCCCTCTCAGGCTCAGTTGAAAGGCACAGAAATGCACAAAGTTCACTTCTGGGCATAGAGCAGCAATAGGGGATACACACAATAAAGTCACCCCAAGACACAGGGACAGAGAATTCAGTGGAAAGACTCCGAGAATTCTGCTCCCAGAGATCATTCATTCCTGCTCACACTGACCCTTGTAGAAAGGGGACATCGTTCCAGGCAGCCCGTACTGAGCATGTGGCTCCTGAGTGGGGTTTGTTGTTTAGGAAACCTGCTCCGGCTTTTCCATTCTTTCCTTGCAAACAGGAAAACTTCTCCTGGGGCTGTGTGCAGGCAGAGCCCTGAGGAGAGCAGGTGGCACATGGTGCGCTGGGCTGGGACAGCCAGCTGCAGAGCTCAAGGGAAGAAGCCCAAAGTGTCACAATGGCTCCTTGCCTTCACATGCAACACCTGGGTCACAATGGTCTCCTTGATTCCATGAGGCCCCACTGTGTCACAATGGCTCCTTGGTTCCATCAGGTTCCGCAGTGTCACCATGGTCTCCTTCGATCTGCATTGTCATCATGGACAATTGGTTCCATGAGGCCCCGCAGTGTCACAATGGTCCCTTGCTTCCATAGCTTTTACGTTGTAACAATGGACTCCTTGCTTCTATGAGCTAGCCTGCTTTTTGCAGAGGTGTCTTTGGTTCCAACAAGGCCCCGCTGTGTCTCAGTGCACCCTGGCTTCCATGTGGATCTGGAGTATCACAAAGGCTCCTTGGTTCCACCAGGTCCTGCTGTGTCACAATGGGTCCTGTGGTCCCTGAGGCCCTCCAAAACCATCGTGGAGGCTTGCTTCCATGAGGTTCCATTATGTGCCAGTGGTCATCTTGGTTCCAGGAGTTTCCTTAGTGTCACAATGCTCTCCATGCTTCCATTAGGCCCTGCTTTGCCACAATGGTCCCCTTGTTTCCATGAGGCCCCGCTGTGTCACAATGGACCTATGGTTCCGTGATGTTGCGTGGTGTCACCGTGCTCTTCTTGAATCCGCCGTGTAACCATGGACCATTGGTTCCATGCAGCCGTGTCACAATGGGCTCCTTGATTCCATGATTCCCCACGGTGTCACAATGGAGCCTTGTTTCTAGGAGGTTCTGTACTGTCACAATTGCCTCCTTGATGCCATCAGCCCCTGCAGTGTCACAATGGCTCCTTGGTTCCATGAGGAACACAATAGCTTGGCATAAGCATTGAGCAACAGCTGCTGAACACACCTGGCAACATCTGCTTGCATCAAAAGAGGGCTTCAAGCTGACAATGGCACCAGCAGCTTCCATCTGCAACAGAGACCCAGGAAAGGACAGGCTGTGCCGGTTTGGACAAATGTGGAGGAAAATATCCTCTGATAGAAGGCAGGTTACACCCAGCCCTCCCCCACCAGGTTTTTGGAAAAAAGAACTTTCCTGGGAAGAAAGTGAAAGAGATAAAAACTATTTTTTTAACAAACACACAGGAAAAGGATAACAATGCTAAATATTAAAAGCTCTCGCTGTGCAGAGAAAGCTGGGATAATTTGAGAGTCCTTCTGTGTTTCGGTGGGGTCTCCTGAAACATCCATAGACAGCGAGGCCCGTGCAAAGAAACAGGGAGCGATTCTTGAGAGAAGTTTCAGAGCTCTTTCTTCTCCAGCCACATGGGCGGGGCACTGCCAAAGAACTGAGCAATCACAGCACAACCAGGGCCCTCCTCGCACAGGGCAACACAAAATAAGCAGTGCTGAACAGGATTAGGGCACATGTGAGCAGGGAGCAGGGAGACCCCCGTGCCCAGGCCATGCCTCTACCCCAGGGTCCCCTCTCCCATGACCTCATGGCAGGGGGGAGGAACCCCAACACTTCCGGAGGTGCAGTCTCTCTCCTCCTCCTTGCAGCTGGCTCATGGGCCCACATTCAGGGCCCCCACCTCGGGAGAAAATTCTCCCAATGTGGTCTGATGTTGAAAGAGTCAAGAAGAGAAGAAGGGGAAAAAACCCCCAAAGTCCCAGGAAAACAAAGTTCAACTCTCCATCTCCCCCCAGAGAAAAGGAGCTGAAAACTGGCTAAAAAGAAACAAAGTTGCTTCCTCTGCTCTTGCTGCAAGCAGGATGCAGAGGAGTGTGTATGTGTGTCCTTGAACAAACGCTCTGAGAAGTTTGTCCGTTTTTTTTTCTTCTCCCCCCTCTCAGGCTCAGTTGAAAGGCACAGAAATGCACAAAGTTCACTTCTGGGCATAGAGCAGCAATAGGGGATACACACAATAAAGTCACCCCAAGACACAGGGACAGAGAATTCAGTGGAAAGACTCCGAGAATTCTGCTCCCAGAGATCATTCATTCCTGCTCACACTGACCCTTGTAGAAAGGGGACATCGTTCCAGGCAGCCCGTACTGAGCATGTGGCTCCTGAGTGGGGTTTGTTGTTTAGGAAACCTGCTCCGGCTTTTCCATTCTTTCCTTGCAAACAGGAAAACTTCTCCTGGGGCTGTGTGCAGGCAGAGCCCTGAGGAGAGCAGGTGGCACATGGTGCGCTGGGCTGGGACAGCCAGCTGCAGAGCTCAAGGGAAGAAGCCCAAAGTGTCACAATGGCTCCTTGCCTTCACATGCAACACCTGGGTCACAATGGTCTCCTTGATTCCATGAGGCCCCACTGTGTCACAATGGCTCCTTGGTTCCATCAGGTTCCGCAGTGTCACCATGGTCTCCTTCGATCTGCATTGTCATCATGGACAATTGGTTCCATGAGGCCCCGCAGTGTCACAATGGTCCCTTGCTTCCATAGCTTTTACGTTGTAACAATGGACTCCTTGCTTCTATGAGCTAGCCTGCTTTTTGCAGAGGTGTCTTTGGTTCCAACAAGGCCCCGCTGTGTCTCAGTGCACCCTCGCTTCCATGTGGATCTGGAGTATCACAAAGGCTCCTTGGTTCCACCAGGTCCTGCTGTGTCACAATGGGTCCTGTGGTCCCTGAGGCCCTCCAAAACCATCGTGGAGGCTTGCTTCCATGAGGTTCCATTATGTGCCAGTGGTCATCTTGGTTCCAGGAGTTTCCTTAGTGTCACAATGCCCTCCATGCTTCCATTAGGCCCTGCTTTGCCACAATGGTCCCCTTGTTTCCATGAGGCCCCGCTGTGTCACAATGGACCTATGGTTCCGTGATGTTGTGTGGTGTCACCGTGCTCTTCTTGAATCCGCCGTGTAACCATGGACCATTGGTTCCATGCAGCCGTGTCACAATGGGCTCCTTGATTCCATGATTCCCCACGGTGTCACAATGGAGCCTTGTTTCTAGGAGGTTCTGTACTGTCACAATTGCCTCCTTGATGCCATCAGCCCCTGCAGTGTCACAATGGCTCCTTGGTTCCATGAGGAACACAATAGCTTGGCATAAGCATTGAGCAACAGCTGCTGAACACACCTGGCAACATCTGCTTGCATCAAAAGAGGGCTTCAAGCTGACAATGGCACCAGCAGCTTCCATCTGCAACAGAGACCCAGGAAAGGACAGGCTGTGCCGGTTTGGACAAATGTGGAGGAAAATATCCTCTGATAGAAGGCAGGTTACACCCAGCCCTCCCCCACCAGGTTTTTGGAAAAAAGAACTTTCCTGGGAAGAAAGTGAAAGAGATAAAAACTATTTTTTTAACAAACACACAGGAAAAGGATAGCAATGCTAAATATTAAAAGCTCTCGCTGTGCAGAGAAAGCTGGGATAATTTGAGAGTCCTTCTGTGTTTCGGTGGGGTCTCCTGAAACATCCATAGACAGCGAGGCCCGTGCAAAGAAACAGGGAGCCATTCTTGAGAGAAGTTTCAGAGCTCTTTCTTCTCCAGCCACATGGGCGGGGCACTGCCAAAGAACTGAGCAATCACAGCACAACCAGGGCCCTCCTCGCACAGGGCAACACAAAATAAGCAGTGCTGAACAGGATTAGGGCACATGTGAGCAGGGAGCAGGGAGACCCCCCGTGCCCAGGCCATGCCTCTACCCCAGGGTCCCCTCTCCCATGACCTCATGGCAGGGGGGAGGAACCCCAACACTTCCGTAGGTGTAGTCTCTCTCCTCCTCCTTGCAGCTGGCTCATGGGCCCACATTCAGGGCCCCCACCTCGGGAGAAAATTCTCCCAATGTGCTCTGATGTTGAAAGAGTCAAGAAGAGAAGAAGGGGAAAAAACCCCCAAAGTCCCAGGAAAACAAAGTTCAACTCTCCATCTCCCCCCAGAGAAAAGGAGCTGAAAACTGGCTAAAAAGAAACAAAGTTGCTTCCTCTGCTCTTGCTGCAAGCAGGATGCAGAGGAGTGTGTATGTGTGTCCTTGAACAAACGCTCTGAGAAGTTTGTCCGGTTTTTTTTCCTCTCCCCCCTCTCAGGCTCAGTTGAAAGGCACAGAAATGCACAAAGTTCACTTCTGGGCATAGAGCAGCAATAGGGGATACACACAATAAAGTCACCCCAAGACACAGGGACAGAGAATTCAGTGGAAAGACTCCAAGAATTCTGCTCCCAGAGATCATTCATTCCTGCTCACACTGACCCTTGTAGAAAGGGGACATCGTTCCAGGCAGCCTGTACTGAGCATGTGGCTCCTGAGTGGGGTTTGTTGTTTAGGAAACCTGCTCCGGCTTTTCCATTCTTTCCTTGCAAACAGGAAAACTTCTCCTGGGGCTGTGTGCAGGCAGAGCCCTGAGGAGAGCAGGTGGCACATGGTGCGCTGGGCTGGGACAGCCAGCTGCAGAGCTCAAGGGAAGAAGCCCAAAGTGTCACAATGGCTCCTTGCCTTCACATGCAACACCTGGGTCACAATGGTCTCCTTGATTCCATGAGGCCCCACTGTGTCACAATGGCTCCTTGGTTCCATCAGGTTCCGCAGTGTCACCATGGTCTCCTTTGATCCGCACTGTCATCATGGACAATTGGTTCCATGAGGCCCCGCAGTGTCACAATGGTCCCTTGCTTCCATAGGTTTGATGTTGTAACAAAGGACTCCTTGCTTCTATGAGCTAGCCTGCTTTTTGCAGAGGTGTCTTTGGTTCCAACAAGGCCCCGCTGTGTCTCAGTGCACCCTGGCTTCCATGTGGATGTGGAGTATCACAAAGGCTCCTTGGTTCCACCAGGTCCTGCTGTGTCACAATGGGTCCTGTGGTCCCTGAGGCCCTCCAAAACCATCGTGGAGGCTTGCTTCCATGAGGTTCCATTATGTGCCAGTGGTCATCTTGGTTCCAGGAGTTTCCTTAGTGTCACAATGCCCTCCATGCTTCCATTAGGCCCTGCTTTGCCACAATGGTCCCCTTGTTTCCATGAGGCCCCGCTGTGTCACAATGGACCTATGGTTCCGTGATGTTGCGTGGTGTCACCGTGCTCTTCTTGAATCCGCCGTGTAACCATGGACCATTGGTTCCATGCAGCCGTGTCACAATGGGCTCCTTGATTCCATGATTCCCCACGGTGTCACAATGGAGCCTTGTTTCTAGGAGGTTCTGTACTGTCACAATTGCCTCCTTGATGCCATCAGCCCCTGCAGTGTCACAATGGCTCCTTGGTTCCATGAGGAACACAATAGCTTGGCATAAGCATTGAGCAACAGCTGCTGAACACACCTGGCAACATCTGCTTGCATCAAAAGAGGGCTTCAAGCTGACAATGGCACCAGCAGCTTCCATCTGCAACAGAGACCCAGGAAAGGACAGGCTGTGCCGGTTTGGACAAATGTGGAGGAAAAGATCCTCTGATAGAAGGCAGGTTACACCCAGCCCTCCCCCACCAGGTTTTTGGAAAAAAGAACTTTCCTGGGAAGAAAGTGAAAGAGATAAAAACTATTTTTTTAACAAACACACAGGAAAAGGATAACAATGCTAAATATTAAAAGCTCTCGCTGTGCAGAGAAAGCTGGGATAATTTGAGAGTCCTTCTGTGTTTCGGTGGGGTCTCCTGAAACATCCATAGACAGCGAGGCCCATGCAAAGAAACAGGGAGCCATTCTTGAGAGAAGTTTCAGAGCTCTTTCTTCTCCAGCCACATGGGCGGGGCACTGCCAAAGAACTGAGCAATCACAGCACAACCAGGGCCCTCCTCGCACAGGGCAACACAAAATAAGCAGTGCTGAACAGGATTAGGGCACATGTGAGCAGGGAGCAGGGAGACCCCCGTGCCCAGGCCATGCCTCTACCCCAGGGTCCCCTCTCCCATGACCTCATGGCAGGGGGGAGGAACCCCAACACTTCCGGAGGTGCAGTCTCTCTCCTCCTCCTTGCAGCTGGCTCATGGGCCCACATTCAGGGCCCCCACCTCGGGAGAAAATTCTCCCAATGTGGTCTGATGTTGAAAGAGTCAAGAAGAGAAGAAGGGGAAAAAACCCCCAAAGTCCCAGGAAAACAAAGTTCAACTCTCCATCTCCCCCCAGAGAAAAGGAGCTGAAAACTGGCTAAAAAGAAACAAAGTTGCTTCCTCTGCTCTTGCTGCAAGCAGGATGCAGAGGAGTGTGTATGTGTGTCCTTGAACAAACGCTCTGAGAAGTTTGTCCGGTTTTTTTTCCTCTCCCCCCTCTAAGGCTCAGTTGAAAGGCACAGAAATGCACAAAGTTCACTTCTGGGCATAGAGCAGCAATAGGGGATACACACAATAAAGTCACCCCAAGACACAGGGACAGAGAATTCAGTGGAAAGACTCCGAGAATTCTGCTCCCAGAGATCATTCATTCCTGCTCACACTGACCCTTGTAGAAAGGGGACATCGTTCCAGGCAGCCCGTACTGAGCATGTGGCTCCTGAGTGGGGTTTGTTGTTTAGGAAACCTGCTCCGGCTTTTCCATTCTTTCCTTGCAAACAGGAAAACTTCTCCTGGGGCTGTGTGCAGGCAGAGCCCTGAGGAGAGCAGGTGGCACATGGTGCGCTGGGCTGGGACAGCCAGCTGCAGAGCTCAAGGGAAGAAGCCCAAAGTGTCACAATGGCTCCTTGCCTTCACATGCAACACCTGGGTCACAATGGTCTCCTTGATTCCATGAGGCCCCACTGTGTCACAATGGCTCCTTGGTTCCATCAGGTTCCGCAGTGTCACCATGGTCTCCTTCGATCTGCATTGTCATCATGGACAATTGGTTCCATGAGGCCCTGCAGTGTCACAATGGTCCCTTGCTTCCATAGCTTTTACGTTGTAACAATGGACTCCTTGCTTCTATGAGCTAGCCTGCTTTTTGCAGAGGTGTCTTTGGTTCCAACAAGGCCCCGCTGTGTCTCAGTGCACCCTGGCTTCCATGTGGATCTGGAGTATCACAAAGGCTCCTTGGTTCCACCAGGTCCTGCTGTGTCACAATGGGTCCTGTGGTCCCTGAGGCCCTCCAAAACCATCGTGGAGGCTTGCTTCCATGAGGTTCCATTATGTGCCAGTGGTCATCTTGGTTCCAGGAGTTTCCTTAGTGTCACAATGCCCTCCATGCTTCCATTAGGCCCTGCTTTGCCACAATGGTCCCCTTGTTTCCATGAGGCCCCGCTGTGTCACAATGGACCTATGGTTCCGTGATGTTGCGTGGTGTCACCGTGCTCTTCTTGAATCCGCCGTGTAACCATGGACCATTGGTTCCATGCAGCCGTGTCACAATGGGCTCCTTGATTCCATGATTCCCCACGGTGTCACAATGGAGCCTTGTTTCTAGGAGGTTCTGTACTGTCACAATTGCCTCCTTGATGCCATCAGCCCCTGCAGTGTCACAATGGCTCCTTGGTTCCATGAGGAACACAATAGCTTGGCATAAGCATTGAGCAACAGCTGCTGAACACACCTGGCAACATCTGCTTGCATCAAAAGAGTGCTTCAAGCTGACAATGGCACCAGCAGCTTCCATCTGCAACAGAGACCCAGGAAAGGACAGGCTGTGCCGGTTTGGACAAATGTGGAGGAAAATATCCTCTGATAGAAGGCAGGTTACACCCAGCCCTCCCCCACCAGGTTTTTGGAAAAAAGAGCTTTCCTGGGAAGAAAGTGAAAGAGATAAAAACTATTTTTTTAACAAACACACAGGAAAAGGATAGCAATGCTAAATATTAAAAGCTCTCGCTGTGCAGAGAAAGCTGGGATAATTTGAGAGTCCTTCTGTGTTTCGGTGGGGTCTCCTGAAACATCCATAGACAGCGAGGCCCGTGCAAAGAAACAGGGAGCCATTCTTGAGAGAAGTTTCAGAGCTCTTTCTTCTCCAGCCACATGGGCGGGGCACTGCCAAAGAACTGAGCAATCACAGCACAACCAGGGCCCTCCTCGCACAGGGCAACACAAAATAAGCAGTGCTGAACAGGATTAGGGCACATGTGAGCAGGGAGCAGGGAGACCCCCGTGCCCAGGCCATGCCTCTACCCCAGGGTCCCCTCTCCCATGACCTCATGGCAGGGGGGAGGAACCCCAACACTTCCGTAGGTGTAGTCTCTCTCCTCCTCCTTGCAGCTGGCTCATGGGCCCACATTCAGGGCCCCCACCTCGGGAGAAAATTCTCCCAATGTGGTCTGATGTTGAAAGAGTCAAGAAGAGAAGAAGGGGAAAAAACCCCCAAAGTCCCAGGAAAACAAAGTTCAACTCTCCATCTCCCCCCAGAGAAAAGGAGCTGAAAACTGGCTAAAAAGAAACAAAGTTGCTTCCTCTGCTCTTGCTGCAAGCAGGATGCAGAGGAGTGTGTATGTGTGTCCTTGAACAAACGCTCTGAGAAGTTTGTCCGGTTTTTTTTCCTCTCCCCCCTCTCAGGCTCAGTTGAAAGGCACAGAAATGCACAAAGTTCACTTCTGGGCATAGAGCAGCAATAGGGGATACACACGATAAAGTCACCCCAAGACACAGGGACAGAGAATTCAGTGGAAAGACTCCGAGAATTCTGCTCCCAGAGATCATTCATTCCTGCTCACCCTGACCCTTGTAGAAAGGGGACATCGTTCCAGGCAGCCTGTACTGAGCATGTGGCTCCTGAGTGGGGTTTGTTGTTTAGGAAACCTGCTCCGGCTTTTCCATTCTTTCCTTGCAAACAGGAAAACTTCTCCTGGGGCTGTGTGCAGGCAGAGCCCTGAGGAGAGCAGGTGGCACATGGTGCGCTGGGCTGGGACAGCCAGCTGCAGAGCTCAAGGGAAGAAGCCCAAAGTGTCACAATGGCTCCTTGCCTTCACATGCAACACCTGGGTCACAATGGTCTCCTTGATTCCATGAGGCCCCACTGTGTCACAATGGCTCCTTGGTTCCATCAGGTTCCGCAGTGTCACCATGGTCTCCTTTGATCCGCATTGTCATCATGGACAATTGGTTCCATGAGGCCCCGCAGTGTCACAATGGTCCCTTGCTTCCATAGGTTTGATGTTGTAACAAAGGACTCCTTGCTTCTGTGAGCTAGCCTGCTTTTTGCAGAGGTGTCTTTGGTTCCAACAAGGCCCCGCTGTGTCTCAGTGCACCCTGGCTTCCATGTGGATCTGGAGTATCACAAAGGCTCCTTGGTTCCACCAGGTCCTGCTGTGTCACAATGGGTCCTGTGGTCCCTGAGGCCCTCCAAAACCATCGTGGAGGCTTGCTTCCATGAGGTTCCATTATGTGCCAGTGGTCATCTTGGTTCCAGGAGTTTCCTTAGTGTCACAATGCTCTCCATGCTTCCATTAGGCCCTGCTTTGCCACAATGGTCCCCTTGTTTCCATGAGGCCCCGCTGTGTCACAATGGACCTATGGTTCCGTGATGTTGCGTGGTGTCACCGTGCTCTTCTTGAATCCGCCGTGTAACCATGGACCATTGGTTCCATGCAGCCGTGTCACAATGGGCTCCTTGATTCCATGATTCCCCACGGTGTCACAATGGAGCCTTGTTTCTAGGAGGTTCTGTACTGTCACAATTGCCTCCTTGATGCCATCAGCCCCTGCAGTGTCACAATGGCTCCTTGGTTCCATGAGGAACACAATAGCTTGGCATAAGCATTGAGCAACAGCTGCTGAACACACCTGGCAACATCTGCTTGCATCAAAAGAGGGCTTCAAGCTGACAATGGCACCAGCAGCTTCCATCTGCAACAGAGACCCAGGAAAGGACAGGCTGTGCCGGTTTGGACAAATGTGGAGGAAAATATCCTCTGATAGAAGGCAGGTTACACCCAGCCCTCCCCCACCAGGTTTTTGGAAAAAAGAACTTTCCTGGGAAGAAAGTGAAAGAGATAAAAACTATTTTTTTAACAAACACACAGGAAAAGGATAACAATGCTAAATATTAAAAGCTCTCGCTGTGCAGAGAAAGCTGGGATAATTTGAGAGTCCTTCCGTGTTTCGGTGGGGTCTCCTGAAACATCCATAGACAGCGAGGCCCGTGCAAAGAAACAGGGAGCGATTCTTGAGAGAAGTTTCAGAGCTCTTTCTTCTCCAGCCACATGGGCGGGGCACTGCCAAAGAACTGAGCAATCACAGCACAACCAGGGCCCTCCTCGCACAGGGCAACACAAAATAAGCAGTGCTGAACAGGATTAGGGCACATGTGAGCAGGGAGCAGGGAGACCCCCGTGCCCAGGCCATGCCTCTACCCCAGGGTCCCCTCTCCCATGACCTCATGGCAGGGGGGAGGAACCCCAACACTTCCGGAGGTGCAGTCTCTCTCCTCCTCCTTGCAGCTGGCTCATGGGCCCACATTCAGGGCCCCCACCTCGGGAGAAAATTCTCCCAATGTGCTCTGATGTTGAAAGAGTCAAGAAGAGAAGAAGGGGAAAAAACCCCCAAAGTCCCAGGAAAACAAAGTTCAACTCTCCATCTCCCCCCAGAGAAAAGGAGCTGAAAACTGGCTAAAAAGAAACAAAGTTGCTTCCTCTGCTCTTGCTGCAAGCAGGATGCAGAGGAGTGTGTATGTGTGTCCTTGAACAAACGCTCTGAGAAGTTTGTCCGGTTTTTTTTCCTCTCCCCCCTCTAAGGCTCAGTTGAAAGGCACAGAAATGCACAAAGTTCACTTCTGGGCATAGAGCAGCAATAGGGGATACACACAATAAAGTCACCCCAAGACACAGGGACAGAGAATTCAGTGGAAAGACTCCGAGAATTCTGCTCCCAGAGATCATTCATTCCTGCTCACACTGACCCTTGTAGAAAGGGGACATCGTTCCAGGCAGCCCGTACTGAGCATGTGGCTCCTGAGTGGGGTTTGTTGTTTAGGAAACCTGCTCCGGCTTTTCCATTCTTTCCTTGCAAACAGGAAAACTTCTCCTGGGGCTGTGTGCAGGCAGAGCCCTGAGGAGAGCAGGTGGCACATGGTGCGCTGGGCTGGGACAGCCAGCTGCAGAGCTCAAGGGAAGAAGCCCAAAGTGTCACAATGGCTCCTTGCCTTCACATGCAACACCTGGGTCACAATGGTCTCCTTGATTCCATGAGGCCCCACTGTGTCACAATGGCTCCTTGGTTCCATCAGGTTCCGCAGTGTCACCATGGTCTCCTTTGATCCGCACTGTCATCATGGACAATTGGTTCCATGAGGCCCCGCAGTGTCACAATGGTCCCTTGCTTCCATAGGTTTGATGTTGTAACAAAGGACTCCTTGCTTCTATGAGCTAGCCTGCTTTTTGCAGAGGTGTCTTTGGTTCCAACAAGGCCCCGCTGTGTCTCAGTGCACCCTGGCTTCCATGTGGATGTGGAGTATCACAAAGGCTCCTTGGTTCCACCAGGTCCTGCTGTGTCACAATGGGTCCTGTGGTCCCTGAGGCCCTCCAAAACCATCGTGGAGGCTTGCTTCCATGAGGTTCCATTATGTGCCAGTGGTCATCTTGGTTCCAGGAGTTTCCTTAGTGTCACAATGCTCTCCATGCTTCCATTAGGCCCTGCTTTGCCACAATGGTCCCCTTGTTTCCATGAGGCCCCGCTGTGTCACAATGGACCTATGGTTCCGTGATGTTGCGTGGTGTCACCGTGCTCTTCTTGAATCCGCCGTGTAACCATGGACCATTGGTTCCATGCAGCCGTGTCACAATGGGCTCCTTGATTCCATGATTCCCCACGGTGTCACAATGGAGCCTTGTTTCTAGGAGGTTCTGTACTGTCACAATTGCCTCCTTGATGCCATCAGCCCCTGCAGTGTCACAATGGCTCCTTGGTTCCATGAGGAACACAATAGCTTGGCATAAGCATTGAGCAACAGCTGCTGAACACACCTGGCAACATCTGCTTGCATCAAAAGAGGGCTTCAAGCTGACAATGGCACCAGCAGCTTCCATCTGCAACAGAGACCCAGGAAAGGACAGGCTGTGCCGGTTTGGACAAATGTGGAGGAAAATATCCTCTGATAGAAGGCAGGTTACACCCAGCCCTCCCCCACCAGGTTTTTGGAAAAAAGAACTTTCCTGGGAAGAAAGTGAAAGAGATAAAAACTATTTTTTTAACAAACACACAGGAAAAGGATAACAATGCTAAATATTAAAAGCTCTCGCTGTGCAGAGAAAGCTGGGATAATTTGAGAGTCCTTCTGTGTTTCGGTGGGGTCTCCTGAAACATCCATAGACAGCGAGGCCCATGCAAAGAAACAGGGAGCGATTCTTGAGAGAAGTTTCAGAGCTCTTTCTTCTCCAGCCACATGGGCGGGGCACTGCCAAAGAACTGAGCAATCACAGCACAACCAGGGCCCTCCTCGCACAGGGCAACACAAAATAAGCAGTGCTGAACAGGATTAGGGCACATGTGAGCAGGGAGCAGGGAGACCCCCGTGCCCAGGCCATGCCTCTACCCCAGGGTCCCCTCTCCCATGACCTCATGGCAGGGGGGAGGAACCCCAACACTTCCGGAGGTGCAGTCTCTCTCCTCCTCCTTGCAGCTGGCTCATGGGCCCACATTCAGGGCCCCCACCTCGGGAGAAAATTCTCCCAATGTGGTCTGATGTTGAAAGAGTCAAGAAGAGAAGAAGGGGAAAAAACCCCCAAAGTCCCAGGAAAACAAAGTTCAACTCTCCATCTCCCCCCAGAGAAAAGGAGCTGAAAACTGGCTAAAAAGAAACAAAGTTGCTTCCTCTGCTCTTGCTGCAAGCAGGATGCAGAGGAGTGTGTATGTGTGTCCTTGAACAAACGCTCTGAGAAGTTTGTCCGGTTTTTTTTCCTCTCCCCCCTCTAAGGCTCAGTTGAAAGGCACAGAAATGCACAAAGTTCACTTCTGGGCATAGAGCAGCAATAGGGGATACACACAATAAAGTCACCCCAAGACACAGGGACAGAGAATTCAGTGGAAAGACTCCGAGAATTCTGCTCCCAGAGATCATTCATTCCTGCTCACACTGACCCTTGTAGAAAGGGGACATCGTTCCAGGCAGCCCGTACTGAGCATGTGGCTCCTGAGTGGGGTTTGTTGTTTAGGAAACCTGCTCCGGCTTTTCCATTCTTTCCTTGCAAACAGGAAAACTTCTCCTGGGGCTGTGTGCAGGCAGAGCCCTGAGGAGAGCAGGTGGCACATGGTGCGCTGGGCTGGGACAGCCAGCTGCAGAGCTCAAGGGAAGAAGCCCAAAGTGTCACAATGGCTCCTTGCCTTCACATGCAACACCTGGGTCACAATGGTCTCCTTGATTCCATGAGGCCCCACTGTGTCACAATGGCTCCTTGGTTCCATCAGGTTCCGCAGTGTCACCATGGTCTCCTTTGATCCGCACTGTCATCATGGACAATTGGTTCCATGAGGCCCCGCAGTGTCACAATGGTCCCTTGCTTCCATAGGTTTGATGTTGTAACAAAGGACTCCTTGCTTCTATGAGCTAGCCTGCTTTTTGCAGAGGTGTCTTTGGTTCCAACAAGGCCCCGCTGTGTCTCAGTGCACCCTGGCTTCCATGTGGATCTGGAGTATCACAAAGGCTCCTTGGTTCCACCAGGTCCTGCTGTGTCACAATGGGTCCTGTGGTCCCTGAGGCCCTCCAAAACCATCGTGGAGGCTTGCTTCCATGAGGTTCCATTATGTGCCAGTGGTCATCTTGGTTCCAGGAGTTTCCTTAGTGTCACAATGCTCTCCATGCTTCCATTAGGCCCTGCTTTGCCACAATGGTCCCCTTGTTTCCATGAGGCCCCGCTGTGTCACAATGGACCTATGGTTCCGTGATGTTGCGTGGTGTCACCGTGCTCTTCTTGAATCCGCCGTGTAACCATGGACCATTGGTTCCATGCAGCCGTGTCACAATGGGCTCCTTGATTCCATGATTCCCCACGGTGTCACAATGGAGCCTTGTTTCTAGGAGGTTCTGTACTGTCACAATTGCCTCCTTGATGCCATCAGCCCCTGCAGTGTCACAATGGCTCCTTGGTTCCATGAGGAACACAATAGCTTGGCATAAGCATTGAGCAACAGCTGCTGAACACACCTGGCAACATCTGCTTGCATCAAAAGAGGGCTTCAAGCTGACAATGGCACCAGCAGCTTCCATCTGCAACAGAGACCCAGGAAAGGACAGGCTGTGCCGGTTTGGACAAATGTGGAGGAAAATATCCTCTGATAGAAGGCAGGTTACACCCAGCCCTCCCCCACCAGGTTTTTGGAAAAAAGAACTTTCCTGGGAAGAAAGTGAAAGAGATAAAAACTATTTTTTTAACAAACACACAGGAAAAGGATAACAATGCTAAATATTAAAAGCTCTCGCTGTGCAGAGAAAGCTGGGATAATTTGAGAGTCCTTCTGTGTTTCGGTGGGGTCTCCTGAAACATCCATAGACAGCGAGGCCCGTGCAAAGAAACAGGGAGCCATTCTTGAGAGAAGTTTCAGAGCTCTTTCTTCTCCAGCCACACGGGCGGGGCACTGCCAAAGAACTGAGCAATCAAGGGACAACCAGGGCCCTCCTCACACAGGGCAACACAAAATAAGCAGTGCTGAACAGGGTTAGGGCACATGTGAGCAGGGAGACCCCCCGTGCCCAGGCCATGCCTCTACCCCAGGGTCCCCTCTCCCATGACCGCATGGCAGGAGGGAGGAACCCCAACACTTCCGTAGGTGTAGTCTCTCTCCTCCTCCTTGCAGCTGGCTCATGGGCCCACATTCAGGGCCCCCACCTCGGGAGAAAATTCTCCCAATGTGCTCTGATGTTGAAAGAGTCAAGAAGAGAAGAAGGGAAAAAAACCCCCGAAGTCCCAGGAAAACAAAGTTCAACTCTCCATCTCCCCCCAGAGAAAAGGAGCTGAAAACTGGCTAAAAAGAAACAAAGTTGCTTCCTCTGCTCTTGCTGCAAGCAGGATGCAGAGGAGTGTGTATGTGTGTCCTTGAACAAACGCTCTGAGAAGTTTGTCCGGTTTTTTTTCCTCTCCCCCCTCTCAGGCTCAGTTGAAAGGCACAGAAATGCACAAAGTTCACTTCTGGGCATAGAGCAGCAATAGGGGATACACATGATAAAGTCACCCCAAGACACAGGGACAGAGAATTCAGTGGAAAGACTCCGAGAATTCTGCTCCCAGAGATCATTCATTCCTGCTCACCCTGACCCTTGTAGAAAGGGGACATCGTTCCAGGCAGCCTGTACTGAGCATGTGGCTCCTGAGTGGGGTTTGTTGTTTAGGAAACCTGCTCCGGCTTTTCCATTCTTTCCTTGCAAACAGGAAAACTTCTCCTGGGGCTGTGTGCAGGCAGAGCCCTGAGGAGAGCAGGTGGCACATGGTGCGCTGGGCTGGGACAGCCAGCTGCAGAGCTCAAGGGAAGAAGCCCAAAGTGTCACAATGGCTCCTTGCCTTCACATGCAACACCTGGGTCACAATGGTCTCCTTGATTCCATGAGGCCCCACTGTGTCACAATGGCTCCTTGGTTCCATCAGGTTCCGCAGTGTCACCATGGTCTCCTTTGATCCGCATTGTCATCATGGACAATTGGTTCCATGAGGCCCCGCAGTGTCACAATGGTCCCTTGCTTCCATAGGTTTGATGTTGTAACAAAGGACTCCTTGCTTCTGTGAGCTAGCCTGCTTTTTGCAGAGGTGTCTTTGGTTCCAACAAGGCCCCGCTGTGTCTCAGTGCACCCTGGCTTCCATGTGGATCTGGAGAATCACAAAGGCTCCTTGGTTCCACCAGGTCCTGCTGTGTCACAATGGGTCCTGTGGTCCCTGAGGCCCTCCAAAACCATCGTGGAGGCTTGCTTCCATGAGGTTCCATTATGTGCCAGTGGTCATCTTGGTTCCAGGAGTTTCCTTAGTGTCACAATGCTCTCCATGCTTCCATTAGGCCCTGCTTTGCCACAATGGTCCCCTTGTTTCCATGAGGCCCCGCTGTGTCACAATGGACCTATGGTTCCGTGATGTTGCGTGGTGTCACCGTGCTCTTCTTGAATCCGCCGTGTAACCATGGACCATTGGTTCCATGCAGCCGTGTCACAATGGGCTCCTTGATTCCATGATTCCCCACGGTGTCACAATGGAGCCTTGTTTCTAGGAGGTTCTGTACTGTCACAATTGCCTCCTTGATGCCATCAGCCCCTGCAGTGTCACAATGGCTCCTTGGTTCCATGAGGAACACAATAGCTTGGCATAAGCATTGAGCAACAGCTGCTGAACACACCTGGCAACATCTGCTTGCATCAAAAGAGGGCTTCAAGCTGACAATGGCACCAGCAGCTTCCATCTGCAACAGAGACCCAGGAAAGGACAGGCTGTGCCGGTTTGGACAAATGTGGAGGAAAATATCCTCTGATAGAAGGCAGGTTACACCCAGCCCTCCCCCACCAGGTTTTTGGAAAAAAGAACTTTCCTGGGAAGAAAGTGAAAGAGATAAAAACTATTTTTTTAACAAACACACAGGAAAAGGATAACAATGCTAAATATTAAAAGCTCTCGCTGTGCAGAGAAAGCTGGGATAATTTGAGAGTCCTTCTGTGTTTCGGTGGGGTCTCCTGAAACATCCATAGACAGCGAGGCCCGTGCAAAGAAACAGGGAGCGATTCTTGAGAGAAGTTTCAGAGCTCTTTCTTCTCCAGCCACATGGGCGGGGCACTGCCAAAGAACTGAGCAATCACAGCACAACCAGGGCCCTCCTCGCACAGGGCAACACAAAATAAGCAGTGCTGAACAGGATTAGGGCACATGTGAGCAGGGAGCAGGGAGACCCCCGTGCCCAGGCCATGCCTCTACCCCAGGGTCCCCTCTCCCATGACCTCATGGCAGGGGGGAGGAACCCCAACACTTCCGGAGGTGCAGTCTCTCTCCTCCTCCTTGCAGCTGGCTCATGGGCCCACATTCAGGGCCCCCACCTCGGGAGAAAATTCTCCCAATGTGGTCTGATGTTGAAAGAGTCAAGAAGAGAAGAAGGGGAAAAAACCCCCAAAGTCCCAGGAAAACAAAGTTCAACTCTCCATCTCCCCCCAGAGAAAAGGAGCTGAAAACTGGCTAAAAAGAAACAAAGTTGCTTCCTCTGCTCTTGCTGCAAGCAGGATGCAGAGGAGTGTGTATGTGTGTCCTTGAACAAACGCTCTGAGAAGTTTGTCCGGTTTTTTTTCCTCTCCCCCCTCTAAGGCTCAGTTGAAAGGCACAGAAATGCACAAAGTTCACTTCTGGGCATAGAGCAGCAATAGGGGATACACACAATAAAGTCACCCCAAGACACAGGGACAGAGAATTCAGTGGAAAGACTCAGAGAATTCTGCTCCCAGAGATCATTCATTCCTGCTCACACTGACCCTTGTAGAAAGGGGACATCGTTCCAGGCAGCCTGTACTGAGCATGTGGCTCCTGAGTGGGGTTTGTTGTTTAGGAAACCTGCTCCGGCTTTTCCATTCTTTCCTTGCAAACAGGAAAACTTCTCCTGGGGCTGTGTGCAGGCAGAGCCCTGAGGAGAGCAGGTGGCACATGGTGCGCTGGGCTGGGACAGCCAGCTGCAGAGCTCAAGGGAAGAAGCCCAAAGTGTCACAATGGCTCCTTGCCTTCACATGCAACACCTGGGTCACAATGGTCTCCTTGATTCCATGAGGCCCCACTGTGTCACAATGGCTCCTTGGTTCCATCAGGTTCCGCAGTGTCACCATGGTCTCCTTTGATCCGCACTGTCATCATGGACAATTGGTTCCATGAGGCCCCGCAGTGTCACAATGGTCCCTTGCTTCCATAGGTTTGATGTTGTAACAAAGGACTCCTTGCTTCTATGAGCTAGCCTGCTTTTTGCAGAGGTGTCTTTGGTTCCAACAAGGCCCCGCTGTGTCTCAGTGCACCCTGGCTTCCATGTGGATCTGGAGTATCACAAAGGCTCCTTGGTTCCACCAGGTCCTGCTGTGTCACAATGGGTCCTGTGGTCCCTGAGGCCCTCCAAAACCATCGTGGAGGCTTGCTTCCATGAGGTTCCATTATGTGCCAGTGGTCATCTTGGTTCCAGGAGTTTCCTTAGTGTCACAATGCTCTCCATGCTTCCATTAGGCCCTGCTTTGCCACAATGGTCCCCTTGTTTCCATGAGGCCCCGCTGTGTCACAATGGACCTATGGTTCCGTGATGTTGCGTGGTGTCACCGTGCTCTTCTTGAATCCGCCGTGTAACCATGGACCATTGGTTCCATGCAGCCGTGTCACAATGGGCTCCTTGATTCCATGATTCCCCACGGTGTCACAATGGAGCCTTGTTTCTAGGAGGTTCTGTACTGTCACAATTGCCTCCTTGATGCCATCAGCCCCTGCAGTGTCACAATGGCTCCTTGGTTCCATGAGGAACACAATAGCTTGGCATAAGCATTGAGCAACAGCTGCTGAACACACCTGGCAACATCTGCTTGCATCAAAAGAGGGCTTCAAGCTGACAATGGCACCAGCAGCTTCCATCTGCAACAGAGACCCAGGAAAGGACAGGCTGTGCCGGTTTGGACAAATGTGGAGGAAAATATCCTCTGATAGAAGGCAGGTTACACCCAGCCCTCCCCCACCAGGTTTTTGGAAAAAAGAACTTTCCTGGGAAGAAAGTGAAAGAGATAAAAACTATTTTTTTAACAAACACACAGGAAAAGGATAACAATGCTAAATATTAAAAGCTCTCGCTGTGCAGAGAAAGCTGGGATAATTTGAGAGTCCTTCTGTGTTTCGGTGGGGTCTCCTGAAACATCCATAGACAGCGAGGCCCATGCAAAGAAACAGGGAGCGATTCTTGAGAGAAGTTTCAGAGCTCTTTCTTCTCCAGCCACATGGGCGGGGCACTGCCAAAGAACTGAGCAATCACAGCACAACCAGGGCCCTCCTCGCACAGGGCAACACAAAATAAGCAGTGCTGAACAGGATTAGGGCACATGTGAGCAGGGAGCAGGGAGACCCCCGTGCCCAGGCCATGCCTCTACCCCAGGGTCCCCTCTCCCATGACCTCATGGCAGGGGGGAGGAACCCCAACACTTCCGGAGGTGCAGTCTCTCTCCTCCTCCTTGCAGCTGGCTCATGGGCCCACATTCAGGGCCCCCACCTCGGGAGAAAATTCTCCCAATGTGGTCTGATGTTGAAAGAGTCAAGAAGAGAAGAAGGGGAAAAAACCCCCAAAGTCCCAGGAAAACAAAGTTCAACTCTCCATCTCCCCCCAGAGAAAAGGAGCTGAAAACTGGCTAAAAAGAAACAAAGTTGCTTCCTCTGCTCTTGCTGCAAGCAGGATGCAGAGGAGTGTGTATGTGTGTCCTTGAACAAACGCTCTGAGAAGTTTGTCCGGTTTTTTTTCCTCTCCCCCCTCTAAGGCTCAGTTGAAAGGCACAGAAATGCACAAAGTTCACTTCTGGGCATAGAGCAGCAATAGGGGATACACACAATAAAGTCACCCCAAGACACAGGGACAGAGAATTCAGTGGAAAGACTCCGAGAATTCTGCTCCCAGAGATCATTCATTCCTGCTCACACTGACCCTTGTAGAAAGGGGACATCGTTCCAGGCAGCCCGTACTGAGCATGTGGCTCCTGAGTGGGGTTTGTTGTTTAGGAAACCTGCTCCGGCTTTTCCATTCTTTCCTTGCAAACAGGAAAACTTCTCCTGGGGCTGTGTGCAGGCAGAGCCCTGAGGAGAGCAGGTGGCACATGGTGCGCTGGGCTGGGACAGCCAGCTGCAGAGCTCAAGGGAAGAAGCCCAAAGTGTCACAATGGCTCCTTGCCTTCACATGCAACACCTGGGTCACAATGGTCTCCTTGATTCCATGAGGCCCCACTGTGTCACAATGGCTCCTTGGTTCCATCAGGTTCCGCAGTGTCACCATGGTCTCCTTTGATCCGCACTGTCATCATGGACAATTGGTTCCATGAGGCCCCGCAGTGTCACAATGGTCCCTTGCTTCCATAGGTTTGATGTTGTAACAAAGGACTCCTTGCTTCTATGAGCTAGCCTGCTTTTTGCAGAGGTGTCTTTGGTTCCAACAAGGCCCCGCTGTGTCTCAGTGCACCCTGGCTTCCATGTGGATCTGGAGTATCACAAAGGCTCCTTGGTTCCACCAGGTCCTGCTGTGTCACAATGGGTCCTGTGGTCCCTGAGGCCCTCCAAAACCATCGTGGAGGCTTGCTTCCATGAGGTTCCATTATGTGCCAGTGGTCATCTTGGTTCCAGGAGTTTCCTTAGTGTCACAATGCTCTCCATGCTTCCATTAGGCCCTGCTTTGCCACAATGGTCCCCTTGTTTCCATGAGGCCCCGCTGTGTCACAATGGACCTATGGTTCCGTGATGTTGCGTGGTGTCACCGTGCTCTTCTTGAATCCGCCGTGTAACCATGGACCATTGGTTCCATGCAGCCGTGTCACAATGGGCTCCTTGATTCCATGATTCCCCACGGTGTCACAATGGAGCCTTGTTTCTAGGAGGTTCTGTACTGTCACAATTGCCTCCTTGATGCCATCAGCCCCTGCAGTGTCACAATGGCTCCTTGGTTCCATGAGGAACACAATAGCTTGGCATAAGCATTGAGCAACAGCTGCTGAACACACCTGGCAACATCTGCTTGCATCAAAAGAGGGCTTCAAGCTGACAATGGCACCAGCAGCTTCCATCTGCAACAGAGACCCAGGAAAGGACAGGCTGTGCCGGTTTGGACAAATGTGGAGGAAAATATCCTCTGATAGAAGGCAGGTTACACCCAGCCCTCCCCCACCAGGTTTTTGGAAAAAAGAACTTTCCTGGGAAGAAAGTGAAAGAGATAAAAACTATTTTTTTAACAAACACACAGGAAAAGGATAACAATGCTAAATATTAAAAGCTCTCGCTGTGCAGAGAAAGCTGGGATAATTTGAGAGTCCTTCTGTGTTTCGGTGGGGTCTCCTGAAACATCCATAGACAGCGAGGCCCGTGCAAAGAAACAGGGAGCCATTCTTGAGAGAAGTTTCAGAGCTCTTTCTTCTCCAGCCACACGGGCGGGGCACTGCCAAAGAACTGAGCAATCAAGGGACAACCAGGGCCCTCCTCACACAGGGCAACACAAAATAAGCAGTGCTGAACAGGGTTAGGGCACATGTGAGCAGGGAGACCCCCCGTGCCCAGGCCATGCCTCTACCCCAGGGTCCCCTCTCCCATGACCGCATGGCAGGAGGGAGGAACCCCAACACTTCCGTAGGTGTAGTCTCTCTCCTCCTCCTTGCAGCTGGCTCATGGGCCCACATTCAGGGCCCCCACCTCGGGAGAAAATTCTCCCAATGTGCTCTGATGTTGAAAGAGTCAAGAAGAGAAGAAGGGAAAAAAACCCCCGAAGTCCCAGGAAAACAAAGTTCAACTCTCCATCTCCCCCCAGAGAAAAGGAGCTGAAAACTGGCTAAAAAGAAACAAAGTTGCTTCCTCTGCTCTTGCTGCAAGCAGGATGCAGAGGAGTGTGTATGTGTGTCCTTGAACAAACGCTCTGAGAAGTTTGTCCGGTTTTTTTTCCTCTCCCCCCTCTCAGGCTCAGTTGAAAGGCACAGAAATGCACAAAGTTCACTTCTGGGCATAGAGCAGCAATAGGGGATACACACGATAAAGTCACCCCAAGACACAGGGACAGAGAATTCAGTGGAAAGACTCAGAGAATTCTGCTCCCAGAGATCATTCATTCCTGCTCACCCTGACCCTTGTAGAAAGGGGACATCGTTCCAGGCAGCCTGTACTGAGCATGTGGCTCCTGAGTGGGGTTTGTTGTTTAGGAAACCTGCTCCGGCTTTTCCATTCTTTCCTTGCAAACAGGAAAACTTCTCCTGGGGCTGTGTGCAGGCAGAGCCCTGAGGAGAGCAGGTGGCACATGGTGCGCTGGGCTGGGACAGCCAGCTGCAGAGCTCAAGGGAAGAAGCCCAAAGTGTCACAATGGCTCCTTGCCTTCACATGCAACACCTGGGTCACAATGGTCTCCTTGATTCCATGAGGCCCCACTGTGTCACAATGGCTCCTTGGTTCCATCAGGTTCCGCAGTGTCACCATGGTCTCCTTTGATCCGCATTGTCATCATGGACAATTGGTTCCATGAGGCCCCGCAGTGTCACAATGGTCCCTTGCTTCCATAGGTTTGATGTTGTAACAAAGGACTCCTTGCTTCTGTGAGCTAGCCTGCTTTTTGCAGAGGTGTCTTTGGTTCCAACAAGGCCCCGCTGTGTCTCAGTGCACCCTGGCTTCCATGTGGATCTGGAGTATCACAAAGGCTCCTTGGTTCCACCAGGTCCTGCTGTGTCACAATGGGTCCTGTGGTCCCTGAGGCCCTCCAAAACCATCGTGGAGGCTTGCTTCCATGAGGTTCCATTATGTGCCAGTGGTCATCTTGGTTCCAGGAGTTTCCTTAGTGTCACAATGCTCTCCATGCTTCCATTAGGCCCTGCTTTGCCACAATGGTCCCCTTGTTTCCATGAGGCCCCGCTGTGTCACAATGGACCTATGGTTCCGTGATGTTGCGTGGTGTCACCGTGCTCTTCTTGAATCCGCCGTGTAACCATGGACCATTGGTTCCATGCAGCCGTGTCACAATGGGCTCCTTGATTCCATGATTCCCCACGGTGTCACAATGGAGCCTTGTTTCTAGGAGGTTCTGTACTGTCACAATTGCCTCCTTGATGCCATCAGCCCCTGCAGTGTCACAATGGCTCCTTGGTTCCATGAGGAACACAATAGCTTGGCATAAGCATTGAGCAACAGCTGCTGAACACACCTGGCAACATCTGCTTGCATCAAAAGAGGGCTTCAAGCTGACAATGGCACCAGCAGCTTCCATCTGCAACAGAGACCCAGGAAAGGACAGGCTGTGCCGGTTTGGACAAATGTGGAGGAAAATATCCTCTGATAGAAGGCAGGTTACACCCAGCCCTCCCCCACCAGGTTTTTGGAAAAAAGAACTTTCCTGGGAAGAAAGTGAAAGAGATAAAAACTATTTTTTTAACAAACACACAGGAAAAGGATAACAATGCTAAATATTAAAAGCTCTCGCTGTGCAGAGAAAGCTGGGATAATTTGAGAGTCCTTCTGTGTTTCGGTGGGGTCTCCTGAAACATCCATAGACAGCGAGGCCCGTGCAAAGAAACAGGGAGCGATTCTTGAGAGAAGTTTCAGAGCTCTTTCTTCTCCAGCCACATGGGCGGGGCACTGCCAAAGAACTGAGCAATCACAGCACAACCAGGGCCCTCCTCGCACAGGGCAACACAAAATAAGCAGTGCTGAACAGGATTAGGGCACATGTGAGCAGGGAGCAGGGAGACCCCCGTGCCCAGGCCATGCCTCTACCCCAGGGTCCCCTCTCCCATGACCTCATGGCAGGGGGGAGGAACCCCAACACTTCCGGAGGTGCAGTCTCTCTCCTCCTCCTTGCAGCTGGCTCATGGGCCCACATTCAGGGCCCCCACCTCGGGAGAAAATTCTCCCAATGTGGTCTGATGTTGAAAGAGTCAAGAAGAGAAGAAGGGGAAAAAACCCCCAAAGTCCCAGGAAAACAAAGTTCAACTCTCCATCTCCCCCCAGAGAAAAGGAGCTGAAAACTGGCTAAAAAGAAACAAAGTTGCTTCCTCTGCTCTTGCTGCAAGCAGGATGCAGAGGAGTGTGTATGTGTGTCCTTGAACAAACGCTCTGAGAAGTTTGTCCGGTTTTTTTTCCTCTCCCCCCTCTAAGGCTCAGTTGAAAGGCACAGAAATGCACAAAGTTCACTTCTGGGCATAGAGCAGCAATAGGGGATACACACAATAAAGTCACCCCAAGACACAGGGACAGAGAATTCAGTGGAAAGACTCCGAGAATTCTGCTCCCAGAGATCATTCATTCCTGCTCACACTGACCCTTGTAGAAAGGGGACATCGTTCCAGGCAGCCTGTACTGAGCATGTGGCTCCTGAGTGGGGTTTGTTGTTTAGGAAACCTGCTCCGGCTTTTCCATTCTTTCCTTGCAAACAGGAAAACTTCTCCTGGGGCTGTGTGCAGGCAGAGCCCTGAGGAGAGCAGGTGGCACATGGTGCGCTGGGCTGGGACAGCCAGCTGCAGAGCTCAAGGGAAGAAGCCCAAAGTGTCACAATGGCTCCTTGCCTTCACATGCAACACCTGGGTCACAATGGTCTCCTTGATTCCATGAGGCCCCACTGTGTCACAATGGCTCCTTGGTTCCATCAGGTTCCGCAGTGTCACCATGGTCTCCTTTGATCCGCACTGTCATCATGGACAATTGGTTCCATGAGGCCCCGCAGTGTCACAATGGTCCCTTGCTTCCATAGGTTTGATGTTGTAACAAAGGACTCCTTGCTTCTATGAGCTAGCCTGCTTTTTGCAGAGGTGTCTTTGGTTCCAACAAGGCCCCGCTGTGTCTCAGTGCACCCTGGCTTCCATGTGGATCTGGAGTATCACAAAGGCTCCTTGGTTCCACCAGGTCCTGCTGTGTCACAATGGGTCCTGTGGTCCCTGAGGCCCTCCAAAACCATCGTGGAGGCTTGCTTCCATGAGGTTCCATTATGTGCCAGTGGTCATCTTGGTTCCAGGAGTTTCCTTAGTGTCACAATGCTCTCCATGCTTCCATTAGGCCCTGCTTTGCCACAATGGTCCCCTTGTTTCCATGAGGCCCCGCTGTGTCACAATGGACCTATGGTTCCGTGATGTTGCGTGGTGTCACCGTGCTCTTCTTGAATCCGCCGTGTAACCATGGACCATTGGTTCCATGCAGCCGTGTCACAATGGGCTCCTTGATTCCATGATTCCCCACGGTGTCACAATGGAGCCTTGTTTCTAGGAGGTTCTGTACTGTCACAATTGCCTCCTTGATGCCATCAGCCCCTGCAGTGTCACAATGGCTCCTTGGTTCCATGAGGAACACAATAGCTTGGCATAAGCATTGAGCAACAGCTGCTGAACACACCTGGCAACATCTGCTTGCATCAAAAGAGGGCTTCAAGCTGACAATGGCACCAGCAGCTTCCATCTGCAACAGAGACCCAGGAAAGGACAGGCTGTGCCGGTTTGGACAAATGTGGAGGAAAATATCCTCTGATAGAAGGCAGGTTACACCCAGCCCTCCCCCACCAGGTTTTTGGAAAAAAGAACTTTCCTGGGAAGAAAGTGAAAGAGATAAAAACTATTTTTTTAACAAACACACAGGAAAAGGATAACAATGCTAAATATTAAAAGCTCTCGCTGTGCAGAGAAAGCTGGGATAATTTGAGAGTCCTTCTGTGTTTCGGTGGGGTCTCCTGAAACATCCATAGACAGCGAGGCCCATGCAAAGAAACAGGGAGCGATTCTTGAGAGAAGTTTCAGAGCTCTTTCTTCTCCAGCCACATGGGCGGGGCACTGCCAAAGAACTGAGCAATCACAGCACAACCAGGGCCCTCCTCGCACAGGGCAACACAAAATAAGCAGTGCTGAACAGGATTAGGGCACATGTGAGCAGGGAGCAGGGAGACCCCCGTGCCCAGGCCATGCCTCTACCCCAGGGTCCCCTCTCCCATGACCTCATGGCAGGGGGGAGGAACCCCAACACTTCCGGAGGTGCAGTCTCTCTCCTCCTCCTTGCAGCTGGCTCATGGGCCCACATTCAGGGCCCCCACCTCGGGAGAAAATTCTCCCAATGTGGTCTGATGTTGAAAGAGTCAAGAAGAGAAGAAGGGGAAAAAACCCCCAAAGTCCCAGGAAAACAAAGTTCAACTCTCCATCTCCCCCCAGAGAAAAGGAGCTGAAAACTGGCTAAAAAGAAACAAAGTTGCTTCCTCTGCTCTTGCTGCAAGCAGGATGCAGAGGAGTGTGTATGTGTGTCCTTGAACAAACGCTCTGAGAAGTTTGTCCGGTTTTTTTTCCTCTCCCCCCTCTAAGGCTCAGTTGAAAGGCACAGAAATGCACAAAGTTCACTTCTGGGCATAGAGCAGCAATAGGGGATACACACAATAAAGTCACCCCAAGACACAGGGACAGAGAATTCAGTGGAAAGACTCAGAGAATTCTGCTCCCAGAGATCATTCATTCCTGCTCACACTGACCCTTGTAGAAAGGGGACATCGTTCCAGGCAGCCCGTACTGAGCATGTGGCTCCTGAGTGGGGTTTGTTGTTTAGGAAACCTGCTCCGGCTTTTCCATTCTTTCCTTGCAAACAGGAAAACTTCTCCTGGGGCTGTGTGCAGGCAGAGCCCTGAGGAGAGCAGGTGGCACATGGTGCGCTGGGCTGGGACAGCCAGCTGCAGAGCTCAAGGGAAGAAGCCCAAAGTGTCACAATGGCTCCTTGCCTTCACATGCAACACCTGGGTCACAATGGTCTCCTTGATTCCATGAGGCCCCACTGTGTCACAATGGCTCCTTGGTTCCATCAGGTTCCGCAGTGTCACCATGGTCTCCTTTGATCCGCACTGTCATCATGGACAATTGGTTCCATGAGGCCCCGCAGTGTCACAATGGTCCCTTGCTTCCATAGGTTTGATGTTGTAACAAAGGACTCCTTGCTTCTATGAGCTAGCCTGCTTTTTGCAGAGGTGTCTTTGGTTCCAACAAGGCCCCGCTGTGTCTCAGTGCACCCTGGCTTCCATGTGGATCTGGAGTATCACAAAGGCTCCTTGGTTCCACCAGGTCCTGCTGTGTCACAATGGGTCCTGTGGTCCCTGAGGCCCTCCAAAACCATCGTGGAGGCTTGCTTCCATGAGGTTCCATTATGTGCCAGTGGTCATCTTGGTTCCAGGAGTTTCCTTAGTGTCACAATGCTCTCCATGCTTCCATTAGGCCCTGCTTTGCCACAATGGTCCCCTTGTTTCCATGAGGCCCCGCTGTGTCACAATGGACCTATGGTTCCGTGATGTTGCGTGGTGTCACCGTGCTCTTCTTGAATCCGCCGTGTAACCATGGACCATTGGTTCCATGCAGCCGTGTCACAATGGGCTCCTTGATTCCATGATTCCCCACGGTGTCACAATGGAGCCTTGTTTCTAGGAGGTTCTGTACTGTCACAATTGCCTCCTTGATGCCATCAGCCCCTGCAGTGTCACAATGGCTCCTTGGTTCCATGAGGAACACAATAGCTTGGCATAAGCATTGAGCAACAGCTGCTGAACACACCTGGCAACATCTGCTTGCATCAAAAGAGGGCTTCAAGCTGACAATGGCACCAGCAGCTTCCATCTGCAACAGAGACCCAGGAAAGGACAGGCTGTGCCGGTTTGGACAAATGTGGAGGAAAATATCCTCTGATAGAAGGCAGGTTACACCCAGCCCTCCCCCACCAGGTTTTTGGAAAAAAGAACTTTCCTGGGAAGAAAGTGAAAGAGATAAAAACTATTTTTTTAACAAACACACAGGAAAAGGATAACAATGCTAAATATTAAAAGCTCTCGCTGTGCAGAGAAAGCTGGGATAATTTGAGAGTCCTTCTGTGTTTCGGTGGGGTCTCCTGAAACATCCATAGACAGCGAGGCCCGTGCAAAGAAACAGGGAGCGATTCTTGAGAGAAGTTTCAGAGCTCTTTCTTCTCCAGCCACATGGGCGGGGCACTGCCAAAGAACTGAGCAATCACAGCACAACCAGGGCCCTCCTCGCACAGGGCAACACAAAATAAGCAGTGCTGAACAGGATTAGGGCACATGTGAGCAGGGAGCAGGGAGACCCCCGTGCCCAGGCCATGCCTCTACCCCAGGGTCCCCTCTCCCATGACCTCATGGCAGGGGGGAGGAACCCCAACACTTCCGGAGGTGCAGTCTCTCTCCTCCTCCTTGCAGCTGGCTCATGGGCCCACATTCAGGGCCCCCACCTCGGGAGAAAATTCTCCCAATGTGGTCTGATGTTGAAAGAGTCAAGAAGAGAAGAAGGGGAAAAAACCCCCAAAGTCCCAGGAAAACAAAGTTCAACTCTCCATCTCCCCCCAGAGAAAAGGAGCTGAAAACTGGCTAAAAAGAAACAAAGTTGCTTCCTCTGCTCTTGCTGCAAGCAGGATGCAGAGGAGTGTGTATGTGTGTCCTTGAACAAACGCTCTGAGAAGTTTGTCCGGTTTTTTTTCCTCTCCCCCCTCTAAGGCTCAGTTGAAAGGCACAGAAATGCACAAAGTTCACTTCTGGGCATAGAGCAGCAATAGGGGATACACACAATAAAGTCACCCCAAGACACAGGGACAGAGAATTCAGTGGAAAGACTCCGAGAATTCTGCTCCCAGAGATCATTCATTCCTGCTCACACTGACCCTTGTAGCAAGGGGACATCGTTCCAGGCAGCCTGTACTGAGCATGTGGCTCCTGAGTGGGGTTTGTTGTTTAGGAAACCTGCTCCGGCTTTTCCATTCTTTCCTTGCAAACAGGAAAACTTCTCCTGGGGCTGTGTGCAGGCAGAGCCCTGAGGAGAGCAGGTGGCACATGGTGCGCTGGGCTGGGACAGCCAGCTGCAGAGCTCAAGGGAAGAAGCCCAAAGTGTCACAATGGCTCCTTGCCTTCACATGCAACACCTGGGTCACAATGGTCTCCTTGATTCCATGAGGCCCCACTGTGTCACAATGGCTCCTTGGTTCCATCAGGTTCCGCAGTGTCACCATGGTCTCCTTTGATCCGCACTGTCATCATGGACAATTGGTTCCATGAGGCCCCGCAGTGTCACAATGGTCCCTTGCTTCCATAGGTTTGATGTTGTAACAAAGGACTCCTTGCTTCTATGAGCTAGCCTGCTTTTTGCAGAGGTGTCTTTGGTTCCAACAAGGCCCCGCTGTGTCTCAGTGCACCCTGGCTTCCATGTGGATCTGGAGTATCACAAAGGCTCCTTGGTTCCACCAGGTCCTGCTGTGTCACAATGGGTCCTGTGGTCCCTGAGGCCCTCCAAAACCATCGTGGAGGCTTGCTTCCATGAGGTTCCATTATGTGCCAGTGGTCATCTTGGTTCCAGGAGTTTCCTTAGTGTCACAATGCTCTCCATGCTTCCATTAGGCCCTGCTTTGCCACAATGGTCCCCTTGTTTCCATGAGGCCCCGCTGTGTCACAATGGACCTATGGTTCCGTGATGTTGCGTGGTGTCACCGTGCTCTTCTTGAATCCGCCGTGTAACCATGGACCATTGGTTCCATGCAGCCGTGTCACAATGGGCTCCTTGATTCCATGATTCCCCACGGTGTCACAATGGAGCCTTGTTTCTAGGAGGTTCTGTACTGTCACAATTGCCTCCTTGATGCCATCAGCCCCTGCAGTGTCACAATGGCTCCTTGGTTCCATGAGGAACACAATAGCTTGGCATAAGCATTGAGCAACAGCTGCTGAACACACCTGGCAACATCTGCTTGCATCAAAAGAGGGCTTCAAGCTGACAATGGCACCAGCAGCTTCCATCTGCAACAGAGACCCAGGAAAGGACAGGCTGTGCCGGTTTGGACAAATGTGGAGGAAAATATCCTCTGATAGAAGGCAGGTTACACCCAGCCCTCCCCCACCAGGTTTTTGGAAAAAAGAACTTTCCTGGGAAGAAAGTGAAAGAGATAAAAACTATTTTTTTAACAAACACACAGGAAAAGGATAACAATGCTAAATATTAAAAGCTCTCGCTGTGCAGAGAAAGCTGGGATAATTTGAGAGTCCTTCTGTGTTTCGGTGGGGTCTCCTGAAACATCCATAGACAGCGAGGCCCATGCAAAGAAACAGGGAGCGATTCTTGAGAGAAGTTTCAGAGCTCTTTCTTCTCCAGCCACATGGGCGGGGCACTGCCAAAGAACTGAGCAATCACAGCACAACCAGGGCCCTCCTCGCACAGGGCAACACAAAATAAGCAGTGCTGAACAGGATTAGGGCACATGTGAGCAGGGAGCAGGGAGACCCCCGTGCCCAGGCCATGCCTCTACCCCAGGGTCCCCTCTCCCATGACCTCATGGCAGGGGGGAGGAACCCCAACACTTCCGGAGGTGCAGTCTCTCTCCTCCTCCTTGCAGCTGGCTCATGGGCCCACATTCAGGGCCCCCACCTCGGGAGAAAATTCTCCCAATGTGGTCTGATGTTGAAAGAGTCAAGAAGAGAAGAAGGGGAAAAAACCCCCAAAGTCCCAGGAAAACAAAGTTCAACTCTCCATCTCCCCCCAGAGAAAAGGAGCTGAAAACTGGCTAAAAAGAAACAAAGTTGCTTCCTCTGCTCTTGCTGCAAGCAGGATGCAGAGGAGTGTGTATGTGTGTCCTTGAACAAACGCTCTGAGAAGTTTGTCCGGTTTTTTTTCCTCTCCCCCCTCTCAGGCTCAGTTGAAAGGCACAGAAATGCACAAAGTTCACTTCTGGGCATAGAGCAGCAATAGGGGATACACACAATAAAGTCACCCCAAGACACAGGGACAGAGAATTCAGTGGAAAGACTCCGAGAATTCTGCTCCCAGAGATCATTCATTCCTGCTCACACTGACCCTTGTAGAAAGGGGACATCGTTCCAGGCAGCCCGTACTGAGCATGTGGCTCCTGAGTGGGGTTTGTTGTTTAGGAAACCTGCTCCGGCTTTTCCATTCTTTCCTTGCAAACAGGAAAACTTCTCCTGGGGCTGTGTGCAGGCAGAGCCCTGAGGAGAGCAGGTGGCACATGGTGCGCTGGGCTGGGACAGCCAGCTGCAGAGCTCAAGGGAAGAAGCCCAAAGTGTCACAATGGCTCCTTGCCTTCACATGCAACACCTGGGTCACAATGGTCTCCTTGATTCCATGAGGCCCCACTGTGTCACAATGGCTCCTTGGTTCCATCAGGTTCCGCAGTGTCACCATGGTCTCCTTTGATCCGCACTGTCATCATGGACAATTGGTTCCATGAGGCCCCGCAGTGTCACAATGGTCCCTTGCTTCCATAGGTTTGATGTTGTAACAAAGGACTCCTTGCTTCTATGAGCTAGCCTGCTTTTTGCAGAGGTGTCTTTGGTTCCAACAAGGCCCCGCTGTGTCTCAGTGCACCCTGGCTTCCATGTGGATCTGGAGTATCACAAAGGCTCCTTGGTTCCACCAGGTCCTGCTGTGTCACAATGGGTCCTGTGGTCCCTGAGGCCCTCCAAAACCATCGTGGAGGCTTGCTTCCATGAGGTTCCATTATGTGCCAGTGGTCATCTTGGTTCCAGGAGTTTCCTTAGTGTCACAATGCTCTCCATGCTTCCATTAGGCCCTGCTTTGCCACAATGGTCCCCTTGTTTCCATGAGGCCCCGCTGTGTCACAATGGACCTATGGTTCCGTGATGTTGCGTGGTGTCACCGTGCTCTTCTTGAATCCGCCGTGTAACCATGGACCATTGGTTCCATGCAGCCGTGTCACAATGGGCTCCTTGATTCCATGATTCCCCACGGTGTCACAATGGAGCCTTGTTTCTAGGAGGTTCTGTACTGTCACAATTGCCTCCTTGATGCCATCAGCCCCTGCAGTGTCACAATGGCTCCTTGGTTCCATGAGGAACACAATAGCTTGGCATAAGCATTGAGCAACAGCTGCTGAACACACCTGGCAACATCTGCTTGCATCAAAAGAGGGCTTCAAGCTGACAATGGCACCAGCAGCTTCCATCTGCAACAGAGACCCAGGAAAGGACAGGCTGTGCCGGTTTGGACAAATGTGGAGGAAAATATCCTCTGATAGAAGGCAGGTTACACCCAGCCCTCCCCCACCAGGTTTTTGGAAAAAAGAACTTTCCTGGGAAGAAAGTGAAAGAGATAAAAACTATTTTTTTAACAAACACACAGGAAAAGGATAACAATGCTAAATATTAAAAGCTCTCGCTGTGCAGAGAAAGCTGGGATAATTTGAGAGTCCTTCTGTGTTTCGGTGGGGTCTCCTGAAACATCCATAGACAGCGAGGCCCGTGCAAAGAAACAGGGAGCGATTCTTGAGAGAAGTTTCAGAGCTCTTTCTTCTCCAGCCACATGGGCGGGGCACTGCCAAAGAACTGAGCAATCACAGCACAACCAGGGCCCTCCTCGCACAGGGCAACACAAAATAAGCAGTGCTGAACAGGATTAGGGCACATGTGAGCAGGGAGCAGGGAGACCCCCGTGCCCAGGCCATGCCTCTACCCCAGGGTCCCCTCTCCCATGACCTCATGGCAGGGGGGAGGAACCCCAACACTTCCGGAGGTGCAGTCTCTCTCCTCCTCCTTGCAGCTGGCTCATGGGCCCACATTCAGGGCCCCCACCTCGGGAGAAAATTCTCCCAATGTGGTCTGATGTTGAAAGAGTCAAGAAGAGAAGAAGGGGAAAAAACCCCCAAAGTCCCAGGAAAACAAAGTTCAACTCTCCATCTCCCCCCAGAGAAAAGGAGCTGAAAACTGGCTAAAAAGAAACAAAGTTGCTTCCTCTGCTCTTGCTGCAAGCAGGATGCAGAGGAGTGTGTATGTGTGTCCTTGAACAAACGCTCTGAGAAGTTTGTCCGGTTTTTTTTCCTCTCCCCCCTCTAAGGCTCAGTTGAAAGGCACAGAAATGCACAAAGTTCACTTCTGGGCATAGAGCAGCAATAGGGGATACACACAATAAAGTCACCCCAAGACACAGGGACAGAGAATTCAGTGGAAAGACTCAGAGAATTCTGCTCCCAGAGATCATTCATTCCTGCTCACACTGACCCTTGTAGAAAGGGGACATCGTTCCAGGCAGCCTGTACTGAGCATGTGGCTCCTGAGTGGGGTTTGTTGTTTAGGAAACCTGCTCCGGCTTTTCCATTCTTTCCTTGCAAACAGGAAAACTTCTCCTGGGGCTGTGTGCAGGCAGAGCCCTGAGGAGAGCAGGTGGCACATGGTGCGCTGGGCTGGGACAGCCAGCTGCAGAGCTCAAGGGAAGAAGCCCAAAGTGTCACAATGGCTCCTTGCCTTCACATGCAACACCTGGGTCACAATGGTCTCCTTGATTCCATGAGGCCCCACTGTGTCACAATGGCTCCTTGGTTCCATCAGGTTCCGCAGTGTCACCATGGTCTCCTTTGATCCGCACTGTCATCATGGACAATTGGTTCCATGAGGCCCCGCAGTGTCACAATGGTCCCTTGCTTCCATAGGTTTGATGTTGTAACAAAGGACTCCTTGCTTCTATGAGCTAGCCTGCTTTTTGCAGAGGTGTCTTTGGTTCCAACAAGGCCCCGCTGTGTCTCAGTGCACCCTGGCTTCCATGTGGATCTGGAGTATCACAAAGGCTCCTTGGTTCCACCAGGTCCTGCTGTGTCACAATGGGTCCTGTGGTCCCTGAGGCCCTCCAAAACCATCGTGGAGGCTTGCTTCCATGAGGTTCCATTATGTGCCAGTGGTCATCTTGGTTCCAGGAGTTTCCTTAGTGTCACAATGCTCTCCATGCTTCCATTAGGCCCTGCTTTGCCACAATGGTCCCCTTGTTTCCATGAGGCCCCGCTGTGTCACAATGGACCTATGGTTCCGTGATGTTGCGTGGTGTCACCGTGCTCTTCTTGAATCCGCCGTGTAACCATGGACCATTGGTTCCATGCAGCCGTGTCACAATGGGCTCCTTGATTCCATGATTCCCCACGGTGTCACAATGGAGCCTTGTTTCTAGGAGGTTCTGTACTGTCACAATTGCCTCCTTGATGCCATCAGCCCCTGCAGTGTCACAATGGCTCCTTGGTTCCATGAGGAACACAATAGCTTGGCATAAGCATTGAGCAACAGCTGCTGAACACACCTGGCAACATCTGCTTGCATCAAAAGAGGGCTTCAAGCTGACAATGGCACCAGCAGCTTCCATCTGCAACAGAGACCCAGGAAAGGACAGGCTGTGCCGGTTTGGACAAATGTGGAGGAAAATATCCTCTGATAGAAGGCAGGTTACACCCAGCCCTCCCCCACCAGGTTTTTGGAAAAAAGAACTTTCCTGGGAAGAAAGTGAAAGAGATAAAAACTATTTTTTTAACAAACACACAGGAAAAGGATAACAATGCTAAATATTAAAAGCTCTCGCTGTGCAGAGAAAGCTGGGATAATTTGAGAGTCCTTCTGTGTTTCGGTGGGGTCTCCTGAAACATCCATAGACAGCGAGGCCCATGCAAAGAAACAGGGAGCGATTCTTGAGAGAAGTTTCAGAGCTCTTTCTTCTCCAGCCACATGGGCGGGGCACTGCCAAAGAACTGAGCAATCACAGCACAACCAGGGCCCTCCTCGCACAGGGCAACACAAAATAAGCAGTGCTGAACAGGATTAGGGCACATGTGAGCAGGGAGCAGGGAGACCCCCGTGCCCAGGCCATGCCTCTACCCCAGGGTCCCCTCTCCCATGACCTCATGGCAGGGGGGAGGAACCCCAACACTTCCGGAGGTGCAGTCTCTCTCCTCCTCCTTGCAGCTGGCTCATGGGCCCACATTCAGGGCCCCCACCTCGGGAGAAAATTCTCCCAATGTGGTCTGATGTTGAAAGAGTCAAGAAGAGAAGAAGGGGAAAAAACCCCCAAAGTCCCAGGAAAACAAAGTTCAACTCTCCATCTCCCCCCAGAGAAAAGGAGCTGAAAACTGGCTAAAAAGAAACAAAGTTGCTTCCTCTGCTCTTGCTGCAAGCAGGATGCAGAGGAGTGTGTATGTGTGTCCTTGAACAAACGCTCTGAGAAGTTTGTCCGGTTTTTTTTCCTCTCCCCCCTCTAAGGCTCAGTTGAAAGGCACAGAAATGCACAAAGTTCACTTCTGGGCATAGAGCAGCAATAGGGGATACACACAATAAAGTCACCCCAAGACACAGGGACAGAGAATTCAGTGGAAAGACTCCGAGAATTCTGCTCCCAGAGATCATTCATTCCTGCTCACACTGACCCTTGTAGAAAGGGGACATCGTTCCAGGCAGCCCGTACTGAGCATGTGGCTCCTGAGTGGGGTTTGTTGTTTAGGAAACCTGCTCCGGCTTTTCCATTCTTTCCTTGCAAACAGGAAAACTTCTCCTGGGGCTGTGTGCAGGCAGAGCCCTGAGGAGAGCAGGTGGCACATGGTGCGCTGGGCTGGGACAGCCAGCTGCAGAGCTCAAGGGAAGAAGCCCAAAGTGTCACAATGGCTCCTTGCCTTCACATGCAACACCTGGGTCACAATGGTCTCCTTGATTCCATGAGGCCCCACTGTGTCACAATGGCTCCTTGGTTCCATCAGGTTCCGCAGTGTCACCATGGTCTCCTTTGATCCGCACTGTCATCATGGACAATTGGTTCCATGAGGCCCCGCAGTGTCACAATGGTCCCTTGCTTCCATAGGTTTGATGTTGTAACAAAGGACTCCTTGCTTCTATGAGCTAGCCTGCTTTTTGCAGAGGTGTCTTTGGTTCCAACAAGGCCCCGCTGTGTCTCAGTGCACCCTGGCTTCCATGTGGATCTGGAGTATCACAAAGGCTCCTTGGTTCCACCAGGTCCTGCTGTGTCACAATGGGTCCTGTGGTCCCTGAGGCCCTCCAAAACCATCGTGGAGGCTTGCTTCCATGAGGTTCCATTATGTGCCAGTGGTCATCTTGGTTCCAGGAGTTTCCTTAGTGTCACAATGCTCTCCATGCTTCCATTAGGCCCTGCTTTGCCACAATGGTCCCCTTGTTTCCATGAGGCCCCGCTGTGTCACAATGGACCTATGGTTCCGTGATGTTGCGTGGTGTCACCGTGCTCTTCTTGAATCCGCCGTGTAACCATGGACCATTGGTTCCATGCAGCCGTGTCACAATGGGCTCCTTGATTCCATGATTCCCCACGGTGTCACAATGGAGCCTTGTTTCTAGGAGGTTCTGTACTGTCACAATTGCCTCCTTGATGCCATCAGCCCCTGCAGTGTCACAATGGCTCCTTGGTTCCATGAGGAACACAATAGCTTGGCATAAGCATTGAGCAACAGCTGCTGAACACACCTGGCAACATCTGCTTGCATCAAAAGAGGGCTTCAAGCTGACAATGGCACCAGCAGCTTCCATCTGCAACAGAGACCCAGGAAAGGACAGGCTGTGCCGGTTTGGACAAATGTGGAGGAAAATATCCTCTGATAGAAGGCAGGTTACACCCAGCCCTCCCCCACCAGGTTTTTGGAAAAAAGAACTTTCCTGGGAAGAAAGTGAAAGAGATAAAAACTATTTTTTTAACAAACACACAGGAAAAGGATAACAATGCTAAATATTAAAAGCTCTCGCTGTGCAGAGAAAGCTGGGATAATTTGAGAGTCCTTCTGTGTTTCGGTGGGGTCTCCTGAAACATCCATAGACAGCGAGGCCCATGCAAAGAAACAGGGAGCGATTCTTGAGAGAAGTTTCAGAGCTCTTTCTTCTCCAGCCACATGGGCGGGGCACTGCCAAAGAACTGAGCAATCACAGCACAACCAGGGCCCTCCTCGCACAGGGCAACACAAAATAAGCAGTGCTGAACAGGATTAGGGCACATGTGAGCAGGGAGCAGGGAGACCCCCGTGCCCAGGCCATGCCTCTACCCCAGGGTCCCCTCTCCCATGACCTCATGGCAGGGGGGAGGAACCCCAACACTTCCGGAGGTGCAGTCTCTCTCCTCCTCCTTGCAGCTGGCTCATGGGCCCACATTCAGGGCCCCCACCTCGGGAGAAAATTCTCCCAATGTGGTCTGATGTTGAAAGAGTCAAGAAGAGAAGAAGGGGAAAAAACCCCCAAAGTCCCAGGAAAACAAAGTTCAACTCTCCATCTCCCCCCAGAGAAAAGGAGCTGAAAACTGGCTAAAAAGAAACAAAGTTGCTTCCTCTGCTCTTGCTGCAAGCAGGATGCAGAGGAGTGTGTATGTGTGTCCTTGAACAAACGCTCTGAGAAGTTTGTCCGGTTTTTTTTCCTCTCCCCCCTCTAAGGCTCAGTTGAAAGGCACAGAAATGCACAAAGTTCACTTCTGGGCATAGAGCAGCAATAGGGGATACACACAATAAAGTCACCCCAAGACACAGGGACAGAGAATTCAGTGGAAAGACTCCGAGAATTCTGCTCCCAGAGATCATTCATTCCTGCTCACACTGACCCTTGTAGAAAGGGGACATCGTTCCAGGCAGCCCGTACTGAGCATGTGGCTCCTGAGTGGGGTTTGTTGTTTAGGAAACCTGCTCCGGCTTTTCCATTCTTTCCTTGCAAACAGGAAAACTTCTCCTGGGGCTGTGTGCAGGCAGAGCCCTGAGGAGAGCAGGTGGCACATGGTGCGCTGGGCTGGGACAGCCAGCTGCAGAGCTCAAGGGAAGAAGCCCAAAGTGTCACAATGGCTCCTTGCCTTCACATGCAACACCTGGGTCACAATGGTCTCCTTGATTCCATGAGGCCCCACTGTGTCACAATGGCTCCTTGGTTCCATCAGGTTCCGCAGTGTCACCATGGTCTCCTTTGATCCGCACTGTCATCATGGACAATTGGTTCCATGAGGCCCCGCAGTGTCACAATGGTCCCTTGCTTCCATAGGTTTGATGTTGTAACAAAGGACTCCTTGCTTCTATGAGCTAGCCTGCTTTTTGCAGAGGTGTCTTTGGTTCCAACAAGGCCCCGCTGTGTCTCAGTGCACCCTGGCTTCCATGTGGATCTGGAGTATCACAAAGGCTCCTTGGTTCCACCAGGTCCTGCTGTGTCACAATGGGTCCTGTGGTCCCTGAGGCCCTCCAAAACCATCGTGGAGGCTTGCTTCCATGAGGTTCCATTATGTGCCAGTGGTCATCTTGGTTCCAGGAGTTTCCTTAGTGTCACAATGCTCTCCATGCTTCCATTAGGCCCTGCTTTGCCACAATGGTCCCCTTGTTTCCATGAGGCCCCGCTGTGTCACAATGGACCTATGGTTCCGTGATGTTGCGTGGTGTCACCGTGCTCTTCTTGAATCCGCCGTGTAACCATGGACCATTGGTTCCATGCAGCCGTGTCACAATGGGCTCCTTGATTCCATGATTCCCCACGGTGTCACAATGGAGCCTTGTTTCTAGGAGGTTCTGTACTGTCACAATTGCCTCCTTGATGCCATCAGCCCCTGCAGTGTCACAATGGCTCCTTGGTTCCATGAGGAACACAATAGCTTGGCATAAGCATTGAGCAACAGCTGCTGAACACACCTGGCAACATCTGCTTGCATCAAAAGAGGGCTTCAAGCTGACAATGGCACCAGCAGCTTCCATCTGCAACAGAGACCCAGGAAAGGACAGGCTGTGCCGGTTTGGACAAATGTGGAGGAAAATATCCTCTGATAGAAGGCAGGTTACACCCAGCCCTCCCCCACCAGGTTTTTGGAAAAAAGAACTTTCCTGGGAAGAAAGTGAAAGAGATAAAAACTATTTTTTTAACAAACACACAGGAAAAGGATAACAATGCTAAATATTAAAAGCTCTCGCTGTGCAGAGAAAGCTGGGATAATTTGAGAGTCCTTCTGTGTTTCGGTGGGGTCTCCTGAAACATCCATAGACAGCGAGGCCCGTGCAAAGAAACAGGGAGCCATTCTTGAGAGAAGTTTCAGAGCTCTTTCTTCTCCAGCCACACGGGCGGGGCACTGCCAAAGAACTGAGCAATCAAGGGACAACCAGGGCCCTCCTCACACAGGGCAACACAAAATAAGCAGTGCTGAACAGGGTTAGGGCACATGTGAGCAGGGAGACCCCCCGTGCCCAGGCCATGCCTCTACCCCAGGGTCCCCTCTCCCATGACCGCATGGCAGGAGGGAGGAACCCCAACACTTCCGTAGGTGTAGTCTCTCTCCTCCTCCTTGCAGCTGGCTCATGGGCCCACATTCAGGGCCCCCACCTCGGGAGAAAATTCTCCCAATGTGCTCTGATGTTGAAAGAGTCAAGAAGAGAAGAAGGGAAAAAAACCCCCGAAGTCCCAGGAAAACAAAGTTCAACTCTCCATCTCCCCCCAGAGAAAAGGAGCTGAAAACTGGCTAAAAAGAAACAAAGTTGCTTCCTCTGCTCTTGCTGCAAGCAGGATGCAGAGGAGTGTGTATGTGTGTCCTTGAACAAACGCTCTGAGAAGTTTGTCCGGTTTTTTTTCCTCTCCCCCCTCTCAGGCTCAGTTGAAAGGCACAGAAATGCACAAAGTTCACTTCTGGGCATAGAGCAGCAATAGGGGATACACATGATAAAGTCACCCCAAGACACAGGGACAGAGAATTCAGTGGAAAGACTCCGAGAATTCTGCTCCCAGAGATCATTCATTCCTGCTCACCCTGACCCTTGTAGAAAGGGGACATCGTTCCAGGCAGCCTGTACTGAGCATGTGGCTCCTGAGTGGGGTTTGTTGTTTAGGAAACCTGCTCCGGCTTTTCCATTCTTTCCTTGCAAACAGGAAAACTTCTCCTGGGGCTGTGTGCAGGCAGAGCCCTGAGGAGAGCAGGTGGCACATGGTGCGCTGGGCTGGGACAGCCAGCTGCAGAGCTCAAGGGAAGAAGCCCAAAGTGTCACAATGGCTCCTTGCCTTCACATGCAACACCTGGGTCACAATGGTCTCCTTGATTCCATGAGGCCCCACTGTGTCACAATGGCTCCTTGGTTCCATCAGGTTCCGCAGTGTCACCATGGTCTCCTTTGATCCGCATTGTCATCATGGACAATTGGTTCCATGAGGCCCCGCAGTGTCACAATGGTCCCTTGCTTCCATAGGTTTGATGTTGTAACAAAGGACTCCTTGCTTCTGTGAGCTAGCCTGCTTTTTGCAGAGGTGTCTTTGGTTCCAACAAGGCCCCGCTGTGTCTCAGTGCACCCTGGCTTCCATGTGGATCTGGAGTATCACAAAGGCTCCTTGGTTCCACCAGGTCCTGCTGTGTCACAATGGGTCCTGTGGTCCCTGAGGCCCTCCAAAACCATCGTGGAGGCTTGCTTCCATGAGGTTCCATTATGTGCCAGTGGTCATCTTGGTTCCAGGAGTTTCCTTAGTGTCACAATGCTCTCCATGCTTCCATTAGGCCCTGCTTTGCCACAATGGTCCCCTTGTTTCCATGAGGCCCCGCTGTGTCACAATGGACCTATGGTTCCGTGATGTTGCGTGGTGTCACCGTGCTCTTCTTGAATCCGCCGTGTAACCATGGACCATTGGTTCCATGCAGCCGTGTCACAATGGGCTCCTTGATTCCATGATTCCCCACGGTGTCACAATGGAGCCTTGTTTCTAGGAGGTTCTGTACTGTCACAATTGCCTCCTTGATGCCATCAGCCCCTGCAGTGTCACAATGGCTCCTTGCTTCCATGAGGAACACAATAGCTTGGCATAAGCATTGAGCAACAGCTGCTGAACACACCTGGCAACATCTGCTTGCATCAAAAGAGGGCTTCAAGCTGACAATGGCACCAGCAGCTTCCATCTGCAACAGAGACCCAGGAAAGGACAGGCTGTGCCGGTTTGGACAAATGTGGAGGAAAATATCCTCTGATAGAAGGCAGGTTACACCCAGCCCTCCCCCACCAGGTTTTTGGAAAAAAGAACTTTCCTGGGAAGAAAGTGAAAGAGATAAAAACTATTTTTTTAACAAACACACAGGAAAAGGATAACAATGCTAAATATTAAAAGCTCTCGCTGTGCAGAGAAAGCTGGGATAATTTGAGAGTCCTTCTGTGTTTCGGTGGGGTCTCCTGAAACATCCATAGACAGCGAGGCCCGTGCAAAGAAACAGGGAGCAATTCTTGAGAGAAGTTTCAGAGCTCTTTCTTCTCCAGCCACATGGGGGGGGCACTGCCAAAGAACTGAGCAATCACAGCACAACCAGGGCCCTCCTCGCACAGGGCAACACAAAATAAGCAGTGCTGAACAGGATTAGGGCACATGTGAGCAGGGAGCAGGGAGACCCCCGTGCCCAGGCCATGCCTCTACCCCAGGGTCCCCTCTCCCATGACCTCATGGCAGGGGGGAGGAACCCCAACACTTCCGGAGGTGCAGTCTCTCTCCTCCTCCTTGCAGCTGGCTCATGGGCCCACATTCAGGGCCCCCACCTCGGGAGAAAATTCTCCCAATGTGGTCTGATGTTGAAAGAGTCAAGAAGAGAAGAAGGGGAAAAAACCCCCAAAGTCCCAGGAAAACAAAGTTCAACTCTCCATCTCCCCCCAGAGAAAAGGAGCTGAAAACTGGCTAAAAAGAAACAAAGTTGCTTCCTCTGCTCTTGCTGCAAGCAGGATGCAGAGGAGTGTGTATGTGTGTCCTTGAACAAACGCTCTGAGAAGTTTGTCCGGTTTTTTTTCCTCTCCCCCCTCTAAGGCTCAGTTGAAAGGCACAGAAATGCACAAAGTTCACTTCTGGGCATAGAGCAGCAATAGGGGATACACACAATAAAGTCACCCCAAGACACAGGGACAGAGAATTCAGTGGAAAGACTCCGAGAATTCTGCTCCCAGAGATCATTCATTCCTGCTCACACTGACCCTTGTAGAAAGGGGACATCGTTCCAGGCAGCCCGTACTGAGCATGTGGCTCCTGAGTGGGGTTTGTTGTTTAGGAAACCTGCTCCGGCTTTTCCATTCTTTCCTTGCAAACAGGAAAACTTCTCCTGGGGCTGTGTGCAGGCAGAGCCCTGAGGAGAGCAGGTGGCACATGGTGCGCTGGGCTGGGACAGCCAGCTGCAGAGCTCAAGGGAAGAAGCCCAAAGTGTCACAATGGCTCCTTGCCTTCACATGCAACACCTGGGTCACAATGGTCTCCTTGATTCCATGAGGCCCCACTGTGTCACAATGGCTCCTTGGTTCCATCAGGTTCCGCAGTGTCACCATGGTCTCCTTTGATCCGCACTGTCATCATGGACAATTGGTTCCATGAGGCCCCGCAGTGTCACAATGGTCCCTTGCTTCCATAGGTTTGATGTTGTAACAAAGGACTCCTTGCTTCTATGAGCTAGCCTGCTTTTTGCAGAGGTGTCTTTGGTTCCAACAAGGCCCCGCTGTGTCTCAGTGCACCCTGGCTTCCATGTGGATCTGGAGTATCACAAAGGCTCCTTGGTTCCACCAGGTCCTGCTGTGTCACAATGGGTCCTGTGGTCCCTGAGGCCCTCCAAAACCATCGTGGAGGCTTGCTTCCATGAGGTTCCATTATGTGCCAGTGGTCATCTTGGTTCCAGGAGTTTCCTTAGTGTCACAATGCCCTCCATGCTTCCATTAGGCCCTGCTTTGCCACAATGGTCCCCTTGTTTCCATGAGGCCCCGCTGTGTCACAATGGACCTATGGTTCCGTGATGTTGCGTGGTGTCACCGTGCTCTTCTTGAATCCGCCGTGTAACCATGGACCATTGATTCCATGCAGCCGTGTCACAATGGGCTCCTTGATTCCATGATTCCCCACGGTGTCACAATGGAGCCTTGTTTCTAGGAGGTTCTGTACTGTCACAATTGCCTCCTTGATGCCATCAGCCCCTGCAGTGTCACAATGGCTCCTTGGTTCCATGAGGAACACAATAGCTTGGCATAAGCATTGAGCAACAGCTGCTGAACACACCTGGCAACATCTGCTTGCATCAAAAGAGGGCTTCAAGCTGACAATGGCACCAGCAGCTTCCATCTGCAACAGAGACCCAGGAAAGGACAGGCTGTGCCGGTTTGGACAAATGTGGAGGAAAATATCCTCTGATAGAAGGCAGGTTACACCCAGCCCTCCCCCACCAGGTTTTTGGAAAAAAGAACTTTCCTGGGAAGAAAGTGAAAGAGATAAAAACTATTTTTTTAACAAACACACAGGAAAAGGATAACAATGCTAAATATTAAAAGCTCTCGCTGTGCAGAGAAAGCTGGGATAATTTGAGAGTCCTTCTGTGTTTCGGTGGGGTCTCCTGAAACATCCATAGACAGCGAGGCCCGTGCAAAGAAACAGGGAGCGATTCTTGAGAGAAGTTTCAGAGCTCTTTCTTCTCCAGCCACATGGGGGGGGCACTGCCAAAGAACTGAGCAATCACAGCACAACCAGGGCCCTCCTCGCACAGGGCAACACAAAATAAGCAGTGCTGAACAGGATTAGGGCACATGTGAGCAGGGAGCAGGGAGACCCCCGTGCCCAGGCCATGCCTCTACCCCAGGGTCCCCTCTCCCATGACCTCATGGCAGGGGGGAGGAACCCCAACACTTCCGGAGGTGCAGTCTCTCTCCTCCTCCTTGCAGCTGGCTCATGGGCCCACATTCAGGGCCCCCACCTCGGGAGAAAATTCTCCCAATGTGGTCTGATGTTGAAAGAGTCAAGAAGAGAAGAAGGGGAAAAAACCCCCAAAGTCCCAGGAAAACAAAGTTCAACTCTCCATCTCCCCCCAGAGAAAAGGAGCTGAAAACTGGCTAAAAAGAAACAAAGTTGCTTCCTCTGCTCTTGCTGCAAGCAGGATGCAGAGGAGTGTGTATGTGTGTCCTTGAACAAACGCTCTGAGAAGTTTGTCCGGTTTTTTTTCCTCTCCCCCCTCTAAGGCTCAGTTGAAAGGCACAGAAATGCACAAAGTTCACTTCTGGGCATAGAGCAGCAATAGGGGATACACACAATAAAGTCACCCCAAGACACAGGGACAGAGAATTCAGTGGAAAGACTCCGAGAATTCTGCTCCCAGAGATCATTCATTCCTGCTCACACTGACCCTTGTAGAAAGGGGACATCGTTCCAGGCAGCCCGTACTGAGCATGTGGCTCCTGAGTGGGGTTTGTTGTTTAGGAAACCTGCTCCGGCTTTTCCATTCTTTCCTTGCAAACAGGAAAACTTCTCCTGGGGCTGTGTGCAGGCAGAGCCCTGAGGAGAGCAGGTGGCACATGGTGCGCTGGGCTGGGACAGCCAGCTGCAGAGCTCAAGGGAAGAAGCCCAAAGTGTCACAATGGCTCCTTGCCTTCACATGCAACACCTGGGTCACAATGGTCTCCTTGATTCCATGAGGCCCCACTGTGTCACAATGGCTCCTTGGTTCCATCAGGTTCCGCAGTGTCACCATGGTCTCCTTTGATCCGCACTGTCATCATGGACAATTGGTTCCATGAGGCCCCGCAGTGTCACAATGGTCCCTTGCTTCCATAGGTTTGATGTTGTAACAAAGGACTCCTTGCTTCTATGAGCTAGCCTGCTTTTTGCAGAGGTGTCTTTGGTTCCAACAAGGCCCCGCTGTGTCTCAGTGCACCCTGGCTTCCATGTGGATCTGGAGTATCACAAAGGCTCCTTGGTTCCACCAGGTCCTGCTGTGTCACAATGGGTCCTGTGGTCCCTGAGGCCCTCCAAAACCATCGTGGAGGCTTGCTTCCATGAGGTTCCATTATGTGCCAGTGGTCATCTTGGTTCCAGGAGTTTCCTTAGTGTCACAATGCTCTCCATGCTTCCATTAGGCCCTGCTTTGCCACAATGGTCCCCTTGTTTCCATGAGGCCCCGCTGTGTCACAATGGACCTATGGTTCCGTGATGTTGCGTGGTGTCACCGTGCTCTTCTTGAATCCGCCGTGTAACCATGGACCATTGGTTCCATGCAGCCGTGTCACAATGGGCTCCTTGATTCCATGATTCCCCACGGTGTCACAATGGAGCCTTGTTTCTAGGAGGTTCTGTACTGTCACAATTGCCTCCTTGATGCCATCAGCCCCTGCAGTGTCACAATGGCTCCTTGGTTCCATGAGGAACACAATAGCTTGGCATAAGCATTGAGCAACAGCTGCTGAACACACCTGGCAACATCTGCTTGCATCAAAAGAGGGCTTCAAGCTGACAATGGCACCAGCAGCTTCCATCTGCAACAGAGACCCAGGAAAGGACAGGCTGTGCCGGTTTGGACAAATGTGGAGGAAAATATCCTCTGATAGAAGGCAGGTTACACCCAGCCCTCCCCCACCAGGTTTTTGGAAAAAAGAACTTTCCTGGGAAGAAAGTGAAAGAGATAAAAACTATTTTTTTAACAAACACACAGGAAAAGGATAACAATGCTAAATATTAAAAGCTCTCGCTGTGCAGAGAAAGCTGGGATAATTTGAGAGTCCTTCTGTGTTTCGGTGGGGTCTCCTGAAACATCCATAGACAGCGAGGCCCATGCAAAGAAACAGGGAGCCATTCTTGAGAGAAGTTTCAGAGCTCTTTCTTCTCCAGCCACATGGGCGGGGCACTGCCAAAGAACTGAGCAATCACAGCACAACCAGGGCCCTCCTCGCACAGGGCAACACAAAATAAGCAGTGCTGAACAGGATTAGGGCACATGTGAGCAGGGAGCAGGGAGACCCCCGTGCCCAGGCCATGCCTCTACCCCAGGGTCCCCTCTCCCATGACCTCATGGCAGGGGGGAGGAACCCCAACACTTCCGGAGGTGCAGTCTCTCTCCTCCTCCTTGCAGCTGGCTCATGGGCCCACATTCAGGGCCCCCACCTCGGGAGAAAATTCTCCCAATGTGGTCTGATGTTGAAAGAGTCAAGAAGAGAAGAAGGGGAAAAAACCCCCAAAGTCCCAGGAAAACAAAGTTCAACTCTCCATCTCCCCCCAGAGAAAAGGAGCTGAAAACTGGCTAAAAAGAAACAAAGTTGCTTCCTCTGCTCTTGCTGCAAGCAGGATGCAGAGGAGTGTGTATGTGTGTCCTTGAACAAACGCTCTGAGAAGTTTGTCCGGTTTTTTTTCCTCTCCCCCCTCTAAGGCTCAGTTGAAAGGCACAGAAATGCACAAAGTTCACTTCTGGGCATAGAGCAGCAATAGGGGATACACACAATAAAGTCACCCCAAGACACAGGGACAGAGAATTCAGTGGAAAGACTCCGAGAATTCTGCTCCCAGAGATCATTCATTCCTGCTCACACTGACCCTTGTAGAAAGGGGACATCGTTCCAGGCAGCCCGTACTGAGCATGTGGCTCCTGAGTGGGGTTTGTTGTTTAGGAAACCTGCTCCGGCTTTTCCATTCTTTCCTTGCAAACAGGAAAACTTCTCCTGGGGCTGTGTGCAGGCAGAGCCCTGAGGAGAGCAGGTGGCACATGGTGCGCTGGGCTGGGACAGCCAGCTGCAGAGCTCAAGGGAAGAAGCCCAAAGTGTCACAATGGCTCCTTGCCTTCACATGCAACACCTGGGTCACAATGGTCTCCTTGATTCCATGAGGCCCCACTGTGTCACAATGGCTCCTTGGTTCCATCAGGTTCCGCAGTGTCACCATGGTCTCCTTTGATCCGCACTGTCATCATGGACAATTGGTTCCATGAGGCCCCGCAGTGTCACAATGGTCCCTTGCTTCCATAGGTTTGATGTTGTAACAAAGGACTCCTTGCTTCTATGAGCTAGCCTGCTTTTTGCAGAGGTGTCTTTGGTTCCAACAAGGCCCCGCTGTGTCTCAGTGCACCCTGGCTTCCATGTGGATCTGGAGTATCACAAAGGCTCCTTGGTTCCACCAGGTCCTGCTGTGTCACAATGGGTCCTGTGGTCCCTGAGGCCCTCCAAAACCATCGTGGAGGCTTGCTTCCATGAGGTTCCATTATGTGCCAGTGGTCATCTTGGTTCCAGGAGTTTCCTTAGTGTCACAATGCTCTCCATGCTTCCATTAGGCCCTGCTTTGCCACAATGGTCCCCTTGTTTCCATGAGGCCCCGCTGTGTCACAATGGACCTATGGTTCCGTGATGTTGCGTGGTGTCACCGTGCTCTTCTTGAATCCGCCGTGTAACCATGGACCATTGGTTCCATGCAGCCGTGTCACAATGGGCTCCTTGATTCCATGATTCCCCACGGTGTCACAATGGAGCCTTGTTTCTAGGAGGTTCTGTACTGTCACAATTGCCTCCTTGATGCCATCAGCCCCTGCAGTGTCACAATGGCTCCTTGGTTCCATGAGGAACACAATAGCTTGGCATAAGCATTGAGCAACAGCTGCTGAACACACCTGGCAACATCTGCTTGCATCAAAAGAGGGCTTCAAGCTGACAATGGCACCAGCAGCTTCCATCTGCAACAGAGACCCAGGAAAGGACAGGCTGTGCCGGTTTGGACAAATGTGGAGGAAAATATCCTCTGATAGAAGGCAGGTTACACCCAGCCCTCCCCCACCAGGTTTTTGGAAAAAAGAACTTTCCTGGGAAGAAAGTGAAAGAGATAAAAACTATTTTTTTAACAAACACACAGGAAAAGGATAACAATGCTAAATATTAAAAGCTCTCGCTGTGCAGAGAAAGCTGGGATAATTTGAGAGTCCTTCTGTGTTTCGGTGGGGTCTCCTGAAACATCCATAGACAGCGAGGCCCATGCAAAGAAACAGGGAGCCATTCTTGAGAGAAGTTTCAGAGCTCTTTCTTCTCCAGCCACATGGGCGGGGCACTGCCAAAGAACTGAGCAATCACAGCACAACCAGGGCCCTCCTCGCACAGGGCAACACAAAATAAGCAGTGCTGAACAGGATTAGGGCACATGTGAGCAGGGAGCAGGGAGACCCCCGTGCCCAGGCCATGCCTCTACCCCAGGGTCCCCTCTCCCATGACCTCATGGCAGGGGGGAGGAACCCCAACACTTCCGGAGGTGCAGTCTCTCTCCTCCTCCTTGCAGCTGGCTCATGGGCCCACATTCAGGGCCCCCACCTCGGGAGAAAATTCTCCCAATGTGGTCTGATGTTGAAAGAGTCAAGAAGAGAAGAAGGGGAAAAAACCCCCAAAGTCCCAGGAAAACAAAGTTCAACTCTCCATCTCCCCCCAGAGAAAAGGAGCTGAAAACTGGCTAAAAAGAAACAAAGTTGCTTCCTCTGCTCTTGCTGCAAGCAGGATGCAGAGGAGTGTGTATGTGTGTCCTTGAACAAACGCTCTGAGAAGTTTGTCCGGTTTTTTTTCCTCTCCCCCCTCTAAGGCTCAGTTGAAAGGCACAGAAATGCACAAAGTTCACTTCTGGGCATAGAGCAGCAATAGGGGATACACACAATAAAGTCACCCCAAGACACAGGGACAGAGAATTCAGTGGAAAGACTCCGAGAATTCTGCTCCCAGAGATCATTCATTCCTGCTCACACTGACCCTTGTAGAAAGGGGACATCGTTCCAGGCAGCCCGTACTGAGCATGTGGCTCCTGAGTGGGGTTTGTTGTTTAGGAAACCTGCTCCGGCTTTTCCATTCTTTCCTTGCAAACAGGAAAACTTCTCCTGGGGCTGTGTGCAGGCAGAGCCCTGAGGAGAGCAGGTGGCACATGGTGCGCTGGGCTGGGACAGCCAGCTGCAGAGCTCAAGGGAAGAAGCCCAAAGTGTCACAATGGCTCCTTGCCTTCACATGCAACACCTGGGTCACAATGGTCTCCTTGATTCCATGAGGCCCCACTGTGTCACAATGGCTCCTTGGTTCCATCAGGTTCCGCAGTGTCACCATGGTCTCCTTTGATCCGCACTGTCATCATGGACAATTGGTTCCATGAGGCCCCGCAGTGTCACAATGGTCCCTTGCTTCCATAGGTTTGATGTTGTAACAAAGGACTCCTTGCTTCTATGAGCTAGCCTGCTTTTTGCAGAGGTGTCTTTGGTTCCAACAAGGCCCCGCTGTGTCTCAGTGCACCCTGGCTTCCATGTGGATCTGGAGTATCACAAAGGCTCCTTGGTTCCACCAGGTCCTGCTGTGTCACAATGGGTCCTGTGGTCCCTGAGGCCCTCCAAAACCATCGTGGAGGCTTGCTTCCATGAGGTTCCATTATGTGCCAGTGGTCATCTTGGTTCCAGGAGTTTCCTTAGTGTCACAATGCTCTCCATGCTTCCATTAGGCCCTGCTTTGCCACAATGGTCCCCTTGTTTCCATGAGGCCCCGCTGTGTCACAATGGACCTATGGTTCCGTGATGTTGCGTGGTGTCACCGTGCTCTTCTTGAATCCGCCGTGTAACCATGGACCATTGGTTCCATGCAGCCGTGTCACAATGGGCTCCTTGATTCCATGATTCCCCACGGTGTCACAATGGAGCCTTGTTTCTAGGAGGTTCTGTACTGTCACAATTGCCTCCTTGATGCCATCAGCCCCTGCAGTGTCACAATGGCTCCTTGGTTCCATGAGGAACACAATAGCTTGGCATAAGCATTGAGCAACAGCTGCTGAACACACCTGGCAACATCTGCTTGCATCAAAAGAGGGCTTCAAGCTGACAATGGCACCAGCAGCTTCCATCTGCAACAGAGACCCAGGAAAGGACAGGCTGTGCCGGTTTGGACAAATGTGGAGGAAAATATCCTCTGATAGAAGGCAGGTTACACCCAGCCCTCCCCCACCAGGTTTTTGGAAAAAAGAACTTTCCTGGGAAGAAAGTGAAAGAGATAAAAACTATTTTTTTAACAAACACACAGGAAAAGGATAACAATGCTAAATATTAAAAGCTCTCGCTGTGCAGAGAAAGCTGGGATAATTTGAGAGTCCTTCTGTGTTTCGGTGGGGTCTCCTGAAACATCCATAGACAGCGAGGCCCGTGCAAAGAAACAGGGAGCCATTCTTGAGAGAAGTTTCAGAGCTCTTTCTTCTCCAGCCACACGGGCGGGGCACTGCCAAAGAACTGAGCAATCAAGGGACAACCAGGGCCCTCCTCACACAGGGCAACACAAAATAAGCAGTGCTGAACAGGGTTAGGGCACATGTGAGCAGGGAGACCCCCCGTGCCCAGGCCATGCCTCTACCCCAGGGTCCCCTCTCCCATGACCGCATGGCAGGAGGGAGGAACCCCAACACTTCCGTAGGTGTAGTCTCTCTCCTCCTCCTTGCAGCTGGCTCATGGGCCCACATTCAGGGCCCCCACCTCGGGAGAAAATTCTCCCAATGTGCTCTGATGTTGAAAGAGTCAAGAAGAGAAGAAGGGAAAAAAACCCCCGAAGTCCCAGGAAAACAAAGTTCAACTCTCCATCTCCCCCCAGAGAAAAGGAGCTGAAAACTGGCTAAAAAGAAACAAAGTTGCTTCCTCTGCTCTTGCTGCAAGCAGGATGCAGAGGAGTGTGTATGTGTGTCCTTGAACAAACGCTCTGAGAAGTTTGTCCGGTTTTTTTTCCTCTCCCCCCTCTCAGGCTCAGTTGAAAGGCACAGAAATGCACAAAGTTCACTTCTGGGCATAGAGCAGCAATAGGGGATACACATGATAAAGTCACCCCAAGACACAGGGACAGAGAATTCAGTGGAAAGACTCCGAGAATTCTGCTCCCAGAGATCATTCATTCCTGCTCACCCTGACCCTTGTAGAAAGGGGACATCGTTCCAGGCAGCCTGTACTGAGCATGTGGCTCCTGAGTGGGGTTTGTTGTTTAGGAAACCTGCTCCGGCTTTTCCATTCTTTCCTTGCAAACAGGAAAACTTCTCCTGGGGCTGTGTGCAGGCAGAGCCCTGAGGAGAGCAGGTGGCACATGGTGCGCTGGGCTGGGACAGCCAGCTGCAGAGCTCAAGGGAAGAAGCCCAAAGTGTCACAATGGCTCCTTGCCTTCACATGCAACACCTGGGTCACAATGGTCTCCTTGATTCCATGAGGCCCCACTGTGTCACAATGGCTCCTTGGTTCCATCAGGTTCCGCAGTGTCACCATGGTCTCCTTTGATCCGCATTGTCATCATGGACAATTGGTTCCATGAGGCCCCGCAGTGTCACAATGGTCCCTTGCTTCCATAGGTTTGATGTTGTAACAAAGGACTCCTTGCTTCTGTGAGCTAGCCTGCTTTTTGCAGAGGTGTCTTTGGTTCCAACAAGGCCCCGCTGTGTCTCAGTGCACCCTGGCTTCCATGTGGATCTGGAGTATCACAAAGGCTCCTTGGTTCCACCAGGTCCTGCTGTGTCACAATGGGTCCTGTGGTCCCTGAGGCCCTCCAAAACCATCGTGGAGGCTTGCTTCCATGAGGTTCCATTATGTGCCAGTGGTCATCTTGGTTCCAGGAGTTTCCTTAGTGTCACAATGCTCTCCATGCTTCCATTAGGCCCTGCTTTGCCACAATGGTCCCCTTGTTTCCATGAGGCCCCGCTGTGTCACAATGGACCTATGGTTCCGTGATGTTGCGTGGTGTCACCGTGCTCTTCTTGAATCCGCCGTGTAACCATGGACCATTGGTTCCATGCAGCCGTGTCACAATGGGCTCCTTGATTCCATGATTCCCCACGGTGTCACAATGGAGCCTTGTTTCTAGGAGGTTCTGTACTGTCACAATTGCCTCCTTGATGCCATCAGCCCCTGCAGTGTCACAATGGCTCCTTGGTTCCATGAGGAACACAATAGCTTGGCATAAGCATTGAGCAACAGCTGCTGAACACACCTGGCAACATCTGCTTGCATCAAAAGAGGGCTTCAAGCTGACAATGGCACCAGCAGCTTCCATCTGCAACAGAGACCCAGGAAAGGACAGGCTGTGCCGGTTTGGACAAATGTGGAGGAAAATATCCTCTGATAGAAGGCAGGTTACACCCAGCCCTCCCCCACCAGGTTTTTGGAAAAAAGAACTTTCCTGGGAAGAAAGTGAAAGAGATAAAAACTATTTTTTTAACAAACACACAGGAAAAGGATAACAATGCTAAATATTAAAAGCTCTCGCTGTGCAGAGAAAGCTGGGATAATTTGAGAGTCCTTCTGTGTTTCGGTGGGGTCTCCTGAAACATCCATAGACAGCGAGGCCCGTGCAAAGAAACAGGGAGCGATTCTTGAGAGAAGTTTCAGAGCTCTTTCTTCTCCAGCCACATGGGCGGGGCACTGCCAAAGAACTGAGCAATCACAGCACAACCAGGGCCCTCCTCGCACAGGGCAACACAAAATAAGCAGTGCTGAACAGGATTAGGGCACATGTGAGCAGGGAGCAGGGAGACCCCCGTGCCCAGGCCATGCCTCTACCCCAGGGTCCCCTCTCCCATGACCTCATGGCAGGGGGGAGGAACCCCAACACTTCCGGAGGTGCAGTCTCTCTCCTCCTCCTTGCAGCTGGCTCATGGGCCCACATTCAGGGCCCCCACCTCGGGAGAAAATTCTCCCAATGTGGTCTGATGTTGAAAGAGTCAAGAAGAGAAGAAGGGGAAAAAACCCCCAAAGTCCCAGGAAAACAAAGTTCAACTCTCCATCTCCCCCCAGAGAAAAGGAGCTGAAAACTGGCTAAAAAGAAACAAAGTTGCTTCCTCTGCTCTTGCTGCAAGCAGGATGCAGAGGAGTGTGTATGTGTGTCCTTGAACAAACGCTCTGAGAAGTTTGTCCGGTTTTTTTTCCTCTCCCCCCTCTAAGGCTCAGTTGAAAGGCACAGAAATGCACAAAGTTCACTTCTGGGCATAGAGCAGCAATAGGGGATACACACAATAAAGTCACCCCAAGACACAGGGACAGAGAATTCAGTGGAAAGACTCAGAGAATTCTGCTCCCAGAGATCATTCATTCCTGCTCACACTGACCCTTGTAGAAAGGGGACATCGTTCCAGGCAGCCCGTACTGAGCATGTGGCTCCTGAGTGGGGTTTGTTGTTTAGGAAACCTGCTCCGGCTTTTCCATTCTTTCCTTGCAAACAGGAAAACTTCTCCTGGGGCTGTGTGCAGGCAGAGCCCTGAGGAGAGCAGGTGGCACATGGTGCGCTGGGCTGGGACAGCCAGCTGCAGAGCTCAAGGGAAGAAGCCCAAAGTGTCACAATGGCTCCTTGCCTTCACATGCAACACCTGGGTCACAATGGTCTCCTTGATTCCATGAGGCCCCACTGTGTCACAATGGCTCCTTGGTTCCATCAGGTTCCGCAGTGTCACCATGGTCTCCTTTGATCCGCACTGTCATCATGGACAATTGGTTCCATGAGGCCCCGCAGTGTCACAATGGTCCCTTGCTTCCATAGGTTTGATGTTGTAACAAAGGACTCCTTGCTTCTATGAGCTAGCCTGCTTTTTGCAGAGGTGTCTTTGGTTCCAACAAGGCCCCGCTGTGTCTCAGTGCACCCTGGCTTCCATGTGGATCTGGAGTATCACAAAGGCTCCTTGGTTCCACCAGGTCCTGCTGTGTCACAATGGGTCCTGTGGTCCCTGAGGCCCTCCAAAACCATCGTGGAGGCTTGCTTCCATGAGGTTCCATTATGTGCCAGTGGTCATCTTGGTTCCAGGAGTTTCCTTAGTGTCACAATGCCCTCCATGCTTCCATTAGGCCCTGCTTTGCCACAATGGTCCCCTTGTTTCCATGAGGCCCCGCTGTGTCACAATGGACCTATGGTTCCGTGATGTTGCGTGGTGTCACCGTGCTCTTCTTGAATCCGCCGTGTAACCATGGACCATTGGTTCCATGCAGCCGTGTCACAATGGGCTCCTTGATTCCATGATTCCCCACGGTGTCACAATGGAGCCTTGTTTCTAGGAGGTTCTGTACTGTCACAATTGCCTCCTTGATGCCATCAGCCCCTGCAGTGTCACAATGGCTCCTTGGTTCCATGAGGAACACAATAGCTTGGCATAAGCATTGAGCAACAGCTGCTGAACACACCTGGCAACATCTGCTTGCATCAAAAGAGGGCTTCAAGCTGACAATGGCACCAGCAGCTTCCATCTGCAACAGAGACCCAGGAAAGGACAGGCTGTGCCGGTTTGGACAAATGTGGAGGAAAATATCCTCTGATAGAAGGCAGGTTACACCCAGCCCTCCCCCACCAGGTTTTTGGAAAAAAGAACTTTCCTGGGAAGAAAGTGAAAGAGATAAAAACTATTTTTTTAACAAACACACAGGAAAAGGATAACAATGCTAAATATTAAAAGCTCTCGCTGTGCAGAGAAAGCTGGGATAATTTGAGAGTCCTTCTGTGTTTCGGTGGGGTCTCCTGAAACATCCATAGACAGCGAGGCCCGTGCAAAGAAACAGGGAGCGATTCTTGAGAGAAGTTTCAGAGCTCTTTCTTCTCCAGCCACATGGGGGGGGCACTGCCAAAGAACTGAGCAATCACAGCACAACCAGGGCCCTCCTCGCACAGGGCAACACAAAATAAGCAGTGCTGAACAGGATTAGGGCACATGTGAGCAGGGAGCAGGGAGACCCCCGTGCCCAGGCCATGCCTCTACCCCAGGGTCCCCTCTCCCATGACCTCATGGCAGGGGGGAGGAACCCCAACACTTCCGGAGGTGCAGTCTCTCTCCTCCTCCTTGCAGCTGGCTCATGGGCCCACATTCAGGGCCCCCACCTCGGGAGAAAATTCTCCCAATGTGGTCTGATGTTGAAAGAGTCAAGAAGAGAAGAAGGGGAAAAAACCCCCAAAGTCCCAGGAAAACAAAGTTCAACTCTCCATCTCCCCCCAGAGAAAAGGAGCTGAAAACTGGCTAAAAAGAAACAAAGTTGCTTCCTCTGCTCTTGCTGCAAGCAGGATGCAGAGGAGTGTGTATGTGTGTCCTTGAACAAACGCTCTGAGAAGTTTGTCCGGTTTTTTTTCCTCTCCCCCCTCTAAGGCTCAGTTGAAAGGCACAGAAATGCACAAAGTTCACTTCTGGGCATAGAGCAGCAATAGGGGATACACACAATAAAGTCACCCCAAGACACAGGGACAGAGAATTCAGTGGAAAGACTCAGAGAATTCTGCTCCCAGAGATCATTCATTCCTGCTCACACTGACCCTTGTAGAAAGGGGACATCGTTCCAGGCAGCCCGTACTGAGCATGTGGCTCCTGAGTGGGGTTTGTTGTTTAGGAAACCTGCTCCGGCTTTTCCATTCTTTCCTTGCAAACAGGAAAACTTCTCCTGGGGCTGTGTGCAGGCAGAGCCCTGAGGAGAGCAGGTGGCACATGGTGCGCTGGGCTGGGACAGCCAGCTGCAGAGCTCAAGGGAAGAAGCCCAAAGTGTCACAATGGCTCCTTGCCTTCACATGCAACACCTGGGTCACAATGGTCTCCTTGATTCCATGAGGCCCCACTGTGTCACAATGGCTCCTTGGTTCCATCAGGTTCCGCAGTGTCACCATGGTCTCCTTTGATCCGCACTGTCATCATGGACAATTGGTTCCATGAGGCCCCGCAGTGTCACAATGGTCCCTTGCTTCCATAGGTTTGATGTTGTAACAAAGGACTCCTTGCTTCTATGAGCTAGCCTGCTTTTTGCAGAGGTGTCTTTGGTTCCAACAAGGCCCCGCTGTGTCTCAGTGCACCCTGGCTTCCATGTGGATCTGGAGTATCACAAAGGCTCCTTGGTTCCACCAGGTCCTGCTGTGTCACAATGGGTCCTGTGGTCCCTGAGGCCCTCCAAAACCATCGTGGAGGCTTGCTTCCATGAGGTTCCATTATGTGCCAGTGGTCATCTTGGTTCCAGGAGTTTCCTTAGTGTCACAATGCCCTCCATGCTTCCATTAGGCCCTGCTTTGCCACAATGGTCCCCTTGTTTCCATGAGGCCCCGCTGTGTCACAATGGACCTATGGTTCCGTGATGTTGCGTGGTGTCACCGTGCTCTTCTTGAATCCGCCGTGTAACCATGGACCATTGGTTCCATGCAGCCGTGTCACAATGGGCTCCTTGATTCCATGATTCCCCACGGTGTCACAATGGAGCCTTGTTTCTAGGAGGTTCTGTACTGTCACAATTGCCTCCTTGATGCCATCAGCCCCTGCAGTGTCACAATGGCTCCTTGGTTCCATGAGGAACACAATAGCTTGGCATAAGCATTGAGCAACAGCTGCTGAACACACCTGGCAACATCTGCTTGCATCAAAAGAGGGCTTCAAGCTGACAATGGCACCAGCAGCTTCCATCTGCAACAGAGACCCAGGAAAGGACAGGCTGTGCCGGTTTGGACAAATGTGGAGGAAAATATCCTCTGATAGAAGGCAGGTTACACCCAGCCCTCCCCCACCAGGTTTTTGGAAAAAAGAACTTTCCTGGGAAGAAAGTGAAAGAGATAAAAACTATTTTTTTAACAAACACACAGGAAAAGGATAGCAATGCTAAATATTAAAAGCTCTCGCTGTGCAGAGAAAGCTGGGATAATTTGAGAGTCCTTCCGTGTTTCGGTGGGGTCTCCTGAAACATCCATAGACAGCGAGGCCCGTGCAAAGAAACAGGGAGCCATTCTTGAGAGAAGTTTCAGAGCTCTTTCTTCTCCAGCCACACGGGCGGGGCACTGCCAAAGAACTGAGCAATCAAGGGACAACCAGGGCCCTCCTCACACAGGGCAACACAAAATAAGCAGTGCTGAACAGGGTTAGGGCACATGTGAGCAGGGAGACCCCCCGTGCCCAGGCCATGCCTCTACCCCAGGGTCCCCTCTCCCATGACCGCATGGCAGGAGGGAGGAACCCCAACACTTCCGTAGGTGTAGTCTCTCTCCTCCTCCTTGCAGCTGGCTCATGGGCCCACATTCAGGGCCCCCACCTCGGGAGAAAATTCTCCCAATGTGCTCTGATGTTGAAAGAGTCAAGAAGAGAAGAAGGGAAAAAAACCCCCGAAGTCCCAGGAAAACAAAGTTCAACTCTCCATCTCCCCCCAGAGAAAAGGAGCTGAAAACTGGCTAAAAAGAAACAAAGTTGCTTCCTCTGCTCTTGCTGCAAGCAGGATGCAGAGGAGTGTGTATGTGTGTCCTTGAACAAACGCTCTGAGAAGTTTGTCCGGTTTTTTTTCCTCTCCCCCCTCTCAGGCTCAGTTGAAAGGCACAGAAATGCACAAAGTTCACTTCTGGGCATAGAGCAGCAATAGGGGATACACATGATAAAGTCACCCCAAGACACAGGGACAGAGAATTCAGTGGAAAGACTCCGAGAATTCTGCTCCCAGAGATCATTCATTCCTGCTCACCCTGACCCTTGTAGAAAGGGGACATCGTTCCAGGCAGCCTGTACTGAGCATGTGGCTCCTGAGTGGGGTTTGTTGTTTAGGAAACCTGCTCCGGCTTTTCCATTCTTTCCTTGCAAACAGGAAAACTTCTCCTGGGGCTGTGTGCAGGCAGAGCCCTGAGGAGAGCAGGTGGCACATGGTGCGCTGGGCTGGGACAGCCAGCTGCAGAGCTCAAGGGAAGAAGCCCAAAGTGTCACAATGGCTCCTTGCCTTCACATGCAACACCTGGGTCACAATGGTCTCCTTGATTCCATGAGGCCCCACTGTGTTACAATGGCTCCTTGGTTCCATCAGGTTCCGCAGTGTCACCATGGTCTCCTTTGATCCGCATTGTCATCATGGACAATTGGTTCCATGAGGCCCCGCAGTGTCACAATGGTCCCTTGCTTCCATAGCTTTTACGTTGTAACAATGGACTCCTTGCTTCTGTGAGCTAGCCTGCTTTTTGCAGAGGTGTCTTTGGTTCCAACAAGGCCCCGCTGTGTCTCAGTGCACCCTGGCTTCCATGTGGATCTGGAGTATCACAAAGGCTCCTTGGTTCCACCAGGTCCTGCTGTGTCACAATGGGTCCTGTGGTCCCTGAGGCCCTCCAAAACCATCGTGGAGGCTTGCTTCCATGAGGTTCCATTATGTGCCAGTGGTCATCTTGGTTCCAGGAGTTTCCTTAGTGTCACAATGCTCTCCATGCTTCCATTAGGCCCTGCTTTGCCACAATGGTCCCCTTGTTTCCATGAGGCCCCGCTGTGTCACAATGGACCTATGGTTCCGTGATGTTGCGTGGTGTCACCGTGCTCTTCTTGAATCCGCCGTGTAACCATGGACCATTGGTTCCATGCAGCCGTGTCACAATGGGCTCCTTGATTCCATGATTCCCCACGGTGTCACAATGGAGCCTTGTTTCTAGGAGGTTCTGTACTGTCACAATTGCCTCCTTGATGCCATCAGCCCCTGCAGTGTCACAATGGCTCCTTGGTTCCATGAGGAACACAATAGCTTGGCATAAGCATTGAGCAACAGCTGCTGAACACACCTGGCAACATCTGCTTGCATCAAAAGAGGGCTTCAAGCTGACAATGGCACCAGCAGCTTCCATCTGCAACAGAGACCCAGGAAAGGACAGGCTGTGCCGGTTTGGACAAATGTGGAGGAAAATATCCTCTGATAGAAGGCAGGTTACACCCAGCCCTCCCCCACCAGGTTTTTGGAAAAAAGAACTTTCCTGGGAAGAAAGTGAAAGAGATAAAAACTATTTTTTTAACAAACACACAGGAAAAGGATAACAATGCTAAATATTAAAAGCTCTCGCTGTGCAGAGAAAGCTGGGATAATTTGAGAGTCCTTCTGTGTTTCGGTGGGGTCTCCTGAAACATCCATAGACAGCGAGGCCCATGCAAAGAAACAGGGAGCCATTCTTGAGAGAAGTTTCAGAGCTCTTTCTTCTCCAGCCACATGGGCGGGGCACTGCCAAAGAACTGAGCAATCACAGCACAACCAGGGCCCTCCTCGCACAGGGCAACACAAAATAAGCAGTGCTGAACAGGATTAGGGCACATGTGAGCAGGGAGCAGGGAGACCCCCGTGCCCAGGCCATGCCTCTACCCCAGGGTCCCCTCTCCCATGACCTCATGGCAGGGGGGAGGAACCCCAACACTTCCGGAGGTGCAGTCTCTCTCCTCCTCCTTGCAGCTGGCTCATGGGCCCACATTCAGGGCCCCCACCTCGGGAGAAAATTCTCCCAATGTGGTCTGATGTTGAAAGAGTCAAGAAGAGAAGAAGGGGAAAAAACCCCCAAAGTCCCAGGAAAACAAAGTTCAACTCTCCATCTCCCCCCAGAGAAAAGGAGCTGAAAACTGGCTAAAAAGAAACAAAGTTGCTTCCTCTGCTCTTGCTGCAAGCAGGATGCAGAGGAGTGTGTATGTGTGTCCTTGAACAAACGCTCTGAGAAGTTTGTCCGGTTTTTTTTCCTCTCCCCCCTCTAAGGCTCAGTTGAAAGGCACAGAAATGCACAAAGTTCACTTCTGGGCATAGAGCAGCAATAGGGGATACACACAATAAAGTCACCCCAAGACACAGGGACAGAGAATTCAGTGGAAAGACTCCGAGAATTCTGCTCCCAGAGATCATTCATTCCTGCTCACACTGACCCTTGTAGAAAGGGGACATCGTTCCAGGCAGCCCGTACTGAGCATGTGGCTCCTGAGTGGGGTTTGTTGTTTAGGAAACCTGCTCCGGCTTTTCCATTCTTTCCTTGCAAACAGGAAAACTTCTCCTGGGGCTGTGTGCAGGCAGAGCCCTGAGGAGAGCAGGTGGCACATGGTGCGCTGGGCTGGGACAGCCAGCTGCAGAGCTCAAGGGAAGAAGCCCAAAGTGTCACAATGGCTCCTTGCCTTCACATGCAACACCTGGGTCACAATGGTCTCCTTGATTCCATGAGGCCCCACTGTGTCACAATGGCTCCTTGGTTCCATCAGGTTCCGCAGTGTCACCATGGTCTCCTTTGATCCGCACTGTCATCATGGACAATTGGTTCCATGAGGCCCCGCAGTGTCACAATGGTCCCTTGCTTCCATAGGTTTGATGTTGTAACAAAGGACTCCTTGCTTCTATGAGCTAGCCTGCTTTTTGCAGAGGTGTCTTTGGTTCCAACAAGGCCCCGCTGTGTCTCAGTGCACCCTGGCTTCCATGTGGATCTGGAGTATCACAAAGGCTCCTTGGTTCCACCAGGTCCTGCTGTGTCACAATGGGTCCTGTGGTCCCTGAGGCCCTCCAAAACCATCGTGGAGGCTTGCTTCCATGAGGTTCCATTATGTGCCAGTGGTCATCTTGGTTCCAGGAGTTTCCTTAGTGTCACAATGCTCTCCATGCTTCCATTAGGCCCTGCTTTGCCACAATGGTCCCCTTGTTTCCATGAGGCCCCGCTGTGTCACAATGGACCTATGGTTCCGTGATGTTGCGTGGTGTCACCGTGCTCTTCTTGAATCCGCCGTGTAACCATGGACCATTGGTTCCATGCAGCCGTGTCACAATGGGCTCCTTGATTCCATGATTCCCCACGGTGTCACAATGGAGCCTTGTTTCTAGGAGGTTCTGTACTGTCACAATTGCCTCCTTGATGCCATCAGCCCCTGCAGTGTCACAATGGCTCCTTGGTTCCATGAGGAACACAATAGCTTGGCATAAGCATTGAGCAACAGCTGCTGAACACACCTGGCAACATCTGCTTGCATCAAAAGAGGGCTTCAAGCTGACAATGGCACCAGCAGCTTCCATCTGCAACAGAGACCCAGGAAAGGACAGGCTGTGCCGGTTTGGACAAATGTGGAGGAAAATATCCTCTGATAGAAGGCAGGTTACACCCAGCCCTCCCCCACCAGGTTTTTGGAAAAAAGAACTTTCCTGGGAAGAAAGTGAAAGAGATAAAAACTATTTTTTTAACAAACACACAGGAAAAGGATAACAATGCTAAATATTAAAAGCTCTCGCTGTGCAGAGAAAGCTGGGATAATTTGAGAGTCCTTCTGTGTTTCGGTGGGGTCTCCTGAAACATCCATAGACAGCGAGGCCCGTGCAAAGAAACAGGGAGCCATTCTTGAGAGAAGTTTCAGAGCTCTTTCTTCTCCAGCCACACGGGCGGGGCACTGCCAAAGAACTGAGCAATCAAGGGACAACCAGGGCCCTCCTCACACAGGGCAACACAAAATAAGCAGTGCTGAACAGGGTTAGGGCACATGTGAGCAGGGAGACCCCCCGTGCCCAGGCCATGCCTCTACCCCAGGGTCCCCTCTCCCATGACCGCATGGCAGGAGGGAGGAACCCCAACACTTCCGTAGGTGTAGTCTCTCTCCTCCTCCTTGCAGCTGGCTCATGGGCCCACATTCAGGGCCCCCACCTCGGGAGAAAATTCTCCCAATGTGCTCTGATGTTGAAAGAGTCAAGAAGAGAAGAAGGGAAAAAAACCCCCGAAGTCCCAGGAAAACAAAGTTCAACTCTCCATCTCCCCCCAGAGAAAAGGAGCTGAAAACTGGCTAAAAAGAAACAAAGTTGCTTCCTCTGCTCTTGCTGCAAGCAGGATGCAGAGGAGTGTGTATGTGTGTCCTTGAACAAACGCTCTGAGAAGTTTGTCCGGTTTTTTTTCCTCTCCCCCCTCTCAGGCTCAGTTGAAAGGCACAGAAATGCACAAAGTTCACTTCTGGGCATAGAGCAGCAATAGGGGATACACACGATAAAGTCACCCCAAGACACAGGGACAGAGAATTCAGTGGAAAGACTCCGAGAATTCTGCTCCCAGAGATCATTCATTCCTGCTCACCCTGACCCTTGTAGAAAGGGGACATCGTTCCAGGCAGCCTGTACTGAGCATGTGGCTCCTGAGTGGGGTTTGTTGTTTAGGAAACCTGCTCCGGCTTTTCCATTCTTTCCTTGCAAACAGGAAAACTTCTCCTGGGGCTGTGTGCAGGCAGAGCCCTGAGGAGAGCAGGTGGCACATGGTGCGCTGGGCTGGGACAGCCAGCTGCAGAGCTCAAGGGAAGAAGCCCAAAGTGTCACAATGGCTCCTTGCCTTCACATGCAACACCTGGGTCACAATGGTCTCCTTGATTCCATGAGGCCCCACTGTGTCACAATGGCTCCTTGGTTCCATCAGGTTCCGCAGTGTCACCATGGTCTCCTTTGATCCGCATTGTCATCATGGACAATTGGTTCCATGAGGCCCCGCAGTGTCACAATGGTCCCTTGCTTCCATAGGTTTGATGTTGTAACAAAGGACTCCTTGCTTCTGTGAGCTAGCCTGCTTTTTGCAGAGGTGTCTTTGGTTCCAACAAGGCCCCGCTGTGTCTCAGTGCACCCTGGCTTCCATGTGGATGTGGAGTATCACAAAGGCTCCTTGGTTCCACCAGGTCCTGCTGTGTCACAATGGGTCCTGTGGTCCCTGAGGCCCTCCAAAACCATCGTGGAGGCTTGCTTCCATGAGGTTCCATTATGTGCCAGTGGTCATCTTGGTTCCAGGAGTTTCCTTAGTGTCACAATGCTCTCCATGCTTCCATTAGGCCCTGCTTTGCCACAATGGTCCCCTTGTTTCCATGAGGCCCCGCTGTGTCACAATGGACCTATGGTTCCGTGATGTTGCGTGGTGTCACCGTGCTCTTCTTGAATCCGCCGTGTAACCATGGACCATTGGTTCCATGCAGCCGTGTCACAATGGGCTCCTTGATTCCATGATTCCCCACGGTGTCACAATGGAGCCTTGTTTCTAGGAGGTTCTGTACTGTCACAATTGCCTCCTTGATGCCATCAGCCCCTGCAGTGTCACAATGGCTCCTTGGTTCCATGAGGAACACAATAGCTTGGCATAAGCATTGAGCAACAGCTGCTGAACACACCTGGCAACATCTGCTTGCATCAAAAGAGGGCTTCAAGCTGACAATGGCACCAGCAGCTTCCATCTGCAACAGAGACCCAGGAAAGGACAGGCTGTGCCGGTTTGGACAAATGTGGAGGAAAATATCCTCTGATAGAAGGCAGGTTACACCCAGCCCTCCCCCACCAGGTTTTTGGAAAAAAGAACTTTCCTGGGAAGAAAGTGAAAGAGATAAAAACTATTTTTTTAACAAACACACAGGAAAAGGATAACAATGCTAAATATTAAAAGCTCTCGCTGTGCAGAGAAAGCTGGGATAATTTGAGAGTCCTTCTGTGTTTCGGTGGGGTCTCCTGAAACATCCATAGACAGCGAGGCCCGTGCAAAGAAACAGGGAGCGATTCTTGAGAGAAGTTTCAGAGCTCTTTCTTCTCCAGCCACATGGGCGGGGCACTGCCAAAGAACTGAGCAATCACAGCACAACCAGGGCCCTCCTCGCACAGGGCAACACAAAATAAGCAGTGCTGAACAGGATTAGGGCACATGTGAGCAGGGAGCAGGGAGACCCCCGTGCCCAGGCCATGCCTCTACCCCAGGGTCCCCTCTCCCATGACCTCATGGCAGGGGGGAGGAACCCCAACACTTCCGGAGGTGCAGTCTCTCTCCTCCTCCTTGCAGCTGGCTCATGGGCCCACATTCAGGGCCCCCACCTCGGGAGAAAATTCTCCCAATGTGGTCTGATGTTGAAAGAGTCAAGAAGAGAAGAAGGGGAAAAAACCCCCAAAGTCCCAGGAAAACAAAGTTCAACTCTCCATCTCCCCCCAGAGAAAAGGAGCTGAAAACTGGCTAAAAAGAAACAAAGTTGCTTCCTCTGCTCTTGCTGCAAGCAGGATGCAGAGGAGTGTGTATGTGTGTCCTTGAACAAACGCTCTGAGAAGTTTGTCCGGTTTTTTTTCCTCTCCCCCCTCTAAGGCTCAGTTGAAAGGCACAGAAATGCACAAAGTTCACTTCTGGGCATAGAGCAGCAATAGGGGATACACACAATAAAGTCACCCCAAGACACAGGGACAGAGAATTCAGTGGAAAGACTCCGAGAATTCTGCTCCCAGAGATCATTCATTCCTGCTCACACTGACCCTTGTAGAAAGGGGACATCGTTCCAGGCAGCCCGTACTGAGCATGTGGCTCCTGAGTGGGGTTTGTTGTTTAGGAAACCTGCTCCGGCTTTTCCATTCTTTCCTTGCAAACAGGAAAACTTCTCCTGGGGCTGTGTGCAGGCAGAGCCCTGAGGAGAGCAGGTGGCACATGGTGCGCTGGGCTGGGACAGCCAGCTGCAGAGCTCAAGGGAAGAAGCCCAAAGTGTCACAATGGCTCCTTGCCTTCACATGCAACACCTGGGTCACAATGGTCTCCTTGATTCCATGAGGCCCCACTGTGTCACAATGGCTCCTTGGTTCCATCAGGTTCCGCAGTGTCACCATGGTCTCCTTTGATCCGCACTGTCATCATGGACAATTGGTTCCATGAGGCCCCGCAGTGTCACAATGGTCCCTTGCTTCCATAGGTTTGATGTTGTAACAAAGGACTCCTTGCTTCTATGAGCTAGCCTGCTTTTTGCAGAGGTGTCTTTGGTTCCAACAAGGCCCCGCTGTGTCTCAGTGCACCCTGGCTTCCATGTGGATCTGGAGTATCACAAAGGCTCCTTGGTTCCACCAGGTCCTGCTGTGTCACAATGGGTCCTGTGGTCCCTGAGGCCCTCCAAAACCATCGTGGAGGCTTGCTTCCATGAGGTTCCATTATGTGCCAGTGGTCATCTTGGTTCCAGGAGTTTCCTTAGTGTCACAATGCCCTCCATGCTTCCATTAGGCCCTGCTTTGCCACAATGGTCCCCTTGTTTCCATGAGGCCCCGCTGTGTCACAATGGACCTATGGTTCCGTGATGTTGCGTGGTGTCACCGTGCTCTTCTTGAATCCGCCGTGTAACCATGGACCATTGGTTCCATGCAGCCGTGTCACAATGGGCTCCTTGATTCCATGATTCCCCACGGTGTCACAATGGAGCCTTGTTTCTAGGAGGTTCTGTACTGTCACAATTGCCTCCTTGATGCCATCAGCCCCTGCAGTGTCACAATGGCTCCTTGGTTCCATGAGGAACACAATAGCTTGGCATAAGCATTGAGCAACAGCTGCTGAACACACCTGGCAACATCTGCTTGCATCAAAAGAGGGCTTCAAGCTGACAATGGCACCAGCAGCTTCCATCTGCAACAGAGACCCAGGAAAGGACAGGCTGTGCCGGTTTGGACAAATGTGGAGGAAAATATCCTCTGATAGAAGGCAGGTTACACCCAGCCCTCCCCCACCAGGTTTTTGGAAAAAAGAACTTTCCTGGGAAGAAAGTGAAAGAGATAAAAACTATTTTTTTAACAAACACACAGGAAAAGGATAACAATGCTAAATATTAAAAGCTCTCGCTGTGCAGAGAAAGCTGGGATAATTTGAGAGTCCTTCTGTGTTTCGGTGGGGTCTCCTGAAACATCCATAGACAGCGAGGCCCATGCAAAGAAACAGGGAGCGATTCTTGAGAGAAGTTTCAGAGCTCTTTCTTCTCCAGCCACATGGGCGGGGCACTGCCAAAGAACTGAGCAATCACAGCACAACCAGGGCCCTCCTCGCACAGGGCAACACAAAATAAGCAGTGCTGAACAGGATTAGGGCACATGTGAGCAGGGAGCAGGGAGACCCCCGTGCCCAGGCCATGCCTCTACCCCAGGGTCCCCTCTCCCATGACCTCATGGCAGGGGGGAGGAACCCCAACACTTCCGGAGGTGCAGTCTCTCTCCTCCTCCTTGCAGCTGGCTCATGGGCCCACATTCAGGGCCCCCACCTCGGGAGAAAATTCTCCCAATGTGGTCTGATGTTGAAAGAGTCAAGAAGAGAAGAAGGGGAAAAAACCCCCAAAGTCCCAGGAAAACAAAGTTCAACTCTCCATCTCCCCCCAGAGAAAAGGAGCTGAAAACTGGCTAAAAAGAAACAAAGTTGCTTCCTCTGCTCTTGCTGCAAGCAGGATGCAGAGGAGTGTGTATGTGTGTCCTTGAACAAACGCTCTGAGAAGTTTGTTCGGTTTTTTTTCCTCTCCCCCCTCTAAGGCTCAGTTGAAAGGCACAGAAATGCACAAAGTTCACTTCTGGGCATAGAGCAGCAATAGGGGATACACACAATAAAGTCACCCCAAGACACAGGGACAGAGAATTCAGTGGAAAGACTCCGAGAATTCTGCTCCCAGAGATCATTCATTCCTGCTCACACTGACCCTTGTAGAAAGGGGACATCGTTCCAGGCAGCCTGTACTGAGCATGTGGCTCCTGAGTGGGGTTTGTTGTTTAGGAAACCTGCTCCGGCTTTTCCATTCTTTCCTTGCAAACAGGAAAACTTCTCCTGGGGCTGTGTGCAGGCAGAGCCCTGAGGAGAGCAGGTGGCACATGGTGCGCTGGGCTGGGACAGCCAGCTGCAGAGCTCAAGGGAAGAAGCCCAAAGTGTCACAATGGCTCCTTGCCTTCACATGCAACACCTGGGTCACAATGGTCTCCTTGATTCCATGAGGCCCCACTGTGTCACAATGGCTCCTTGGTTCCATCAGGTTCCGCAGTGTCACCATGGTCTCCTTTGATCCGCACTGTCATCATGGACAATTGGTTCCATGAGGCCCCGCAGTGTCACAATGGTCCCTTGCTTCCATAGGTTTGATGTTGTAACAAAGGACTCCTTGCTTCTATGAGCTAGCCTGCTTTTTGCAGAGGTGTCTTTGGTTCCAACAAGGCCCCGCTGTGTCTCAGTGCACCCTGGCTTCCATGTGGATCTGGAGTATCACAAAGGCTCCTTGGTTCCACCAGGTCCTGCTGTGTCACAATGGGTCCTGTGGTCCCTGAGGCCCTCCAAAACCATCGTGGAGGCTTGCTTCCATGAGGTTCCATTATGTGCCAGTGGTCATCTTGGTTCCAGGAGTTTCCTTAGTGTCACAATGCCCTCCATGCTTCCATTAGGCCCTGCTTTGCCACAATGGTCCCCTTGTTTCCATGAGGCCCCGCTGTGTCACAATGGACCTATGGTTCCGTGATGTTGCGTGGTGTCACCGTGCTCTTCTTGAATCCGCCGTGTAACCATGGACCATTGGTTCCATGCAGCCGTGTCACAATGGGCTCCTTGATTCCATGATTCCCCACGGTGTCACAATGGAGCCTTGTTTCTAGGAGGTTCTGTACTGTCACAATTGCCTCCTTGATGCCATCAGCCCCTGCAGTGTCACAATGGCTCCTTGGTTCCATGAGGAACACAATAGCTTGGCATAAGCATTGAGCAACAGCTGCTGAACACACCTGGCAACATCTGCTTGCATCAAAAGAGGGCTTCAAGCTGACAATGGCACCAGCAGCTTCCATCTGCAACAGAGACCCAGGAAAGGACAGGCTGTGCCGGTTTGGACAAATGTGGAGGAAAATATCCTCTGATAGAAGGCAGGTTACACCCAGCCCTCCCCCACCAGGTTTTTGGAAAAAAGAACTTTCCTGGGAAGAAAGTGAAAGAGATAAAAACTATTTTTTTAACAAACACACAGGAAAAGGATAACAATGCTAAATATTAAAAGCTCTCGCTGTGCAGAGAAAGCTGGGATAATTTGAGAGTCCTTCTGTGTTTCGGTGGGGTCTCCTGAAACATCCATAGACAGCGAGGCCCGTGCAAAGAAACAGGGAGCCATTCTTGAGAGAAGTTTCAGAGCTCTTTCTTCTCCAGCCACACGGGCGGGGCACTGCCAAAGAACTGAGCAATCAAGGGACAACCAGGGCCCTCCTCACACAGGGCAACACAAAATAAGCAGTGCTGAACAGGGTTAGGGCACATGTGAGCAGGGAGACCCCCCGTGCCCAGGCCATGCCTCTACCCCAGGGTCCCCTCTCCCATGACCGCATGGCAGGAGGGAGGAACCCCAACACTTCCGTAGGTGTAGTCTCTCTCCTCCTCCTTGCAGCTGGCTCATGGGCCCACATTCAGGGCCCCCACCTCGGGAGAAAATTCTCCCAATGTGCTCTGATGTTGAAAGAGTCAAGAAGAGAAGAAGGGAAAAAAACCCCCGAAGTCCCAGGAAAACAAAGTTCAACTCTCCATCTCCCCCCAGAGAAAAGGAGCTGAAAACTGGCTAAAAAGAAACAAAGTTGCTTCCTCTGCTCTTGCTGCAAGCAGGATGCAGAGGAGTGTGTATGTGTGTCCTTGAACAAACGCTCTGAGAAGTTTGTCCGGTTTTTTTTCCTCTCCCCCCTCTCAGGCTCAGTTGAAAGGCACAGAAATGCACAAAGTTCACTTCTGGGCATAGAGCAGCAATAGGGGATACACATGATAAAGTCACCCCAAGACACAGGGACAGAGAATTCAGTGGAAAGACTCCGAGAATTCTGCTCCCAGAGATCATTCATTCCTGCTCACACTGACCCTTGTAGAAAGGGGACATCGTTCCAGGCAGCCTGTACTGAGCATGTGGCTCCTGAGTGGGGTTTGTTGTTTAGGAAACCTGCTCCGGCTTTTCCATTCTTTCCTTGCAAACAGGAAAACTTCTCCTGGGGCTGTGTGCAGGCAGAGCCCTGAGGAGAGCAGGTGGCACATGGTGCGCTGGGCTGGGACAGCCAGCTGCAGAGCTCAAGGGAAGAAGCCCAAAGTGTCACAATGGCTCCTTGCCTTCACATGCAACACCTGGGTCACAATGGTCTCCTTGATTCCATGAGGCCCCACTGTGTCACAATGGCTCCTTGGTTCCATCAGGTTCCGCAGTGTCACCATGGTCTCCTTTGATCCGCATTGTCATCATGGACAATTGGTTCCATGAGGCCCCGCAGTGTCACAATGGTCCCTTGCTTCCATAGGTTTGATGTTGTAACAAAGGACTCCTTGCTTCTGTGAGCTAGCCTGCTTTTTGCAGAGGTGTCTTTGGTTCCAACAAGGCCCCGCTGTGTCTCAGTGCACCCTGGCTTCCATGTGGATCTGGAGTATCACAAAGGCTCCTTGGTTCCACCAGGTCCTGCTGTGTCACAATGGGTCCTGTGGTCCCTGAGGCCCTCCAAAACCATCGTGGAGGCTTGCTTCCATGAGGTTCCATTATGTGCCAGTGGTCATCTTGGTTCCAGGAGTTTCCTTAGTGTCACAATGCTCTCCATGCTTCCATTAGGCCCTGCTTTGCCACAATGGTCCCCTTGTTTCCATGAGGCCCCGCTGTGTCACAATGGACCTATGGTTCCGTGATGTTGCGTGGTGTCACCGTGCTCTTCTTGAATCCGCCGTGTAACCATGGACCATTGGTTCCATGCAGCCGTGTCACAATGGGCTCCTTGATTCCATGATTCCCCACGGTGTCACAATGGAGCCTTGTTTCTAGGAGGTTCTGTACTGTCACAATTGCCTCCTTGATGCCATCAGCCCCTGCAGTGTCACAATGGCTCCTTGGTTCCATGAGGAACACAATAGCTTGGCATAAGCATTGAGCAACAGCTGCTGAACACACCTGGCAACATCTGCTTGCATCAAAAGAGGGCTTCAAGCTGACAATGGCACCAGCAGCTTCCATCTGCAACAGAGACCCAGGAAAGGACAGGCTGTGCCGGTTTGGACAAATGTGGAGGAAAATATCCTCTGATAGAAGGCAGGTTACACCCAGCCCTCCCCCACCAGGTTTTTGGAAAAAAGAACTTTCCTGGGAAGAAAGTGAAAGAGATAAAAACTATTTTTTTAACAAACACACAGGAAAAGGATAACAATGCTAAATATTAAAAGCTCTCGCTGTGCAGAGAAAGCTGGGATAATTTGAGAGTCCTTCTGTGTTTCGGTGGGGTCTCCTGAAACATCCATAGACAGCGAGGCCCGTGCAAAGAAACAGGGAGCGATTCTTGAGAGAAGTTTCAGAGCTCTTTCTTCTCCAGCCACATGGGCGGGGCACTGCCAAAGAACTGAGCAATCACAGCACAACCAGGGCCCTCCTCGCACAGGGCAACACAAAATAAGCAGTGCTGAACAGGATTAGGGCACATGTGAGCAGGGAGCAGGGAGACCCCCGTGCCCAGGCCATGCCTCTACCCCAGGGTCCCCTCTCCCATGACCTCATGGCAGGGGGGAGGAACCCCAACACTTCCGGAGGTGCAGTCTCTCTCCTCCTCCTTGCAGCTGGCTCATGGGCCCACATTCAGGGCCCCCACCTCGGGAGAAAATTCTCCCAATGTGGTCTGATGTTGAAAGAGTCAAGAAGAGAAGAAGGGGAAAAAACCCCCAAAGTCCCAGGAAAACAAAGTTCAACTCTCCATCTCCCCCCAGAGAAAAGGAGCTGAAAACTGGCTAAAAAGAAACAAAGTTGCTTCCTCTGCTCTTGCTGCAAGCAGGATGCAGAGGAGTGTGTATGTGTGTCCTTGAACAAACGCTCTGAGAAGTTTGTCCGGTTTTTTTTCCTCTCCCCCCTCTAAGGCTCAGTTGAAAGGCACAGAAATGCACAAAGTTCACTTCTGGGCATAGAGCAGCAATAGGGGATACACACAATAAAGTCACCCCAAGACACAGGGACAGAGAATTCAGTGGAAAGACTCAGAGAATTCTGCTCCCAGAGATCATTCATTCCTGCTCACACTGACCCTTGTAGAAAGGGGACATCGTTCCAGGCAGCCCGTACTGAGCATGTGGCTCCTGAGTGGGGTTTGTTGTTTAGGAAACCTGCTCCGGCTTTTCCATTCTTTCCTTGCAAACAGGAAAACTTCTCCTGGGGCTGTGTGCAGGCAGAGCCCTGAGGAGAGCAGGTGGCACATGGTGCGCTGGGCTGGGACAGCCAGCTGCAGAGCTCAAGGGAAGAAGCCCAAAGTGTCACAATGGCTCCTTGCCTTCACATGCAACACCTGGGTCACAATGGTCTCCTTGATTCCATGAGGCCCCACTGTGTCACAATGGCTCCTTGGTTCCATCAGGTTCCGCAGTGTCACCATGGTCTCCTTTGATCCGCACTGTCATCATGGACAATTGGTTCCATGAGGCCCCGCAGTGTCACAATGGTCCCTTGCTTCCATAGGTTTGATGTTGTAACAAAGGACTCCTTGCTTCTATGAGCTAGCCTGCTTTTTGCAGAGGTGTCTTTGGTTCCAACAAGGCCCCGCTGTGTCTCAGTGCACCCTGGCTTCCATGTGGATCTGGAGTATCACAAAGGCTCCTTGGTTCCACCAGGTCCTGCTGTGTCACAATGGGTCCTGTGGTCCCTGAGGCCCTCCAAAACCATCGTGGAGGCTTGCTTCCATGAGGTTCCATTATGTGCCAGTGGTCATCTTGGTTCCAGGAGTTTCCTTAGTGTCACAATGCCCTCCATGCTTCCATTAGGCCCTGCTTTGCCACAATGGTCCCCTTGTTTCCATGAGGCCCCGCTGTGTCACAATGGACCTATGGTTCCGTGATGTTGCGTGGTGTCACCGTGCTCTTCTTGAATCCGCCGTGTAACCATGGACCATTGGTTCCATGCAGCCGTGTCACAATGGGCTCCTTGATTCCATGATTCCCCACGGTGTCACAATGGAGCCTTGTTTCTAGGAGGTTCTGTACTGTCACAATTGCCTCCTTGATGCCATCAGCCCCTGCAGTGTCACAATGGCTCCTTGGTTCCATGAGGAACACAATAGCTTGGCATAAGCATTGAGCAACAGCTGCTGAACACACCTGGCAACATCTGCTTGCATCAAAAGAGGGCTTCAAGCTGACAATGGCACCAGCAGCTTCCATCTGCAACAGAGACCCAGGAAAGGACAGGCTGTGCCGGTTTGGACAAATGTGGAGGAAAATATCCTCTGATAGAAGGCAGGTTACACCCAGCCCTCCCCCACCAGGTTTTTGGAAAAAAGAACTTTCCTGGGAAGAAAGTGAAAGAGATAAAAACTATTTTTTTAACAAACACACAGGAAAAGGATAACAATGCTAAATATTAAAAGCTCTCGCTGTGCAGAGAAAGCTGGGATAATTTGAGAGTCCTTCTGTGTTTCGGTGGGGTCTCCTGAAACATCCATAGACAGCGAGGCCCGTGCAAAGAAACAGGGAGCGATTCTTGAGAGAAGTTTCAGAGCTCTTTCTTCTCCAGCCACATGGGGGGGGCACTGCCAAAGAACTGAGCAATCACAGCACAACCAGGGCCCTCCTCGCACAGGGCAACACAAAATAAGCAGTGCTGAACAGGATTAGGGCACATGTGAGCAGGGAGCAGGGAGACCCCCGTGCCCAGGCCATGCCTCTACCCCAGGGTCCCCTCTCCCATGACCTCATGGCAGGGGGGAGGAACCCCAACACTTCCGGAGGTGCAGTCTCTCTCCTCCTCCTTGCAGCTGGCTCATGGGCCCACATTCAGGGCCCCCACCTCGGGAGAAAATTCTCCCAATGTGCTCTGATGTTGAAAGAGTCAAGAAGAGAAGAAGGGGAAAAAACCCCCAAAGTCCCAGGAAAACAAAGTTCAACTCTCCATCTCCCCCCAGAGAAAAGGAGCTGAAAACTGGCTAAAAAGAAACAAAGTTGCTTCCTCTGCTCTTGCTGCAAGCAGGATGCAGAGGAGTGTGTATGTGTGTCCTTGAACAAACGCTCTGAGAAGTTTGTCCGTTTTTTTTTCCTCTCCCCCCTCTAAGGCTCAGTTGAAAGGCACAGAAATGCACAAAGTTCACTTCTGGGCATAGAGCAGCAATAGGGGATACACACAATAAAGTCACCCCAAGACACAGGGACAGAGAATTCAGTGGAAAGACTCCGAGAATTCTGCTCCCAGAGATCATTCATTCCTGCTCACACTGACCCTTGTAGAAAGGGGACATCGTTCCAGGCAGCCCGTACTGAGCATGTGGCTCCTGAGTGGGGTTTGTTGTTTAGGAAACCTGCTCCGGCTTTTCCATTCTTTCCTTGCAAACAGGAAAACTTCTCCTGGGGCTGTGTGCAGGCAGAGCCCTGAGGAGAGCAGGTGGCACATGGTGCGCTGGGCTGGGACAGCCAGCTGCAGAGCTCAAGGGAAGAAGCCCAAAGTGTCACAATGGCTCCTTGCCTTCACATGCAACACCTGGGTCACAATGGTCTCCTTGATTCCATGAGGCCCCACTGTGTCACAATGGCTCCTTGGTTCCATCAGGTTCCGCAGTGTCACCATGGTCTCCTTTGATCCGCACTGTCATCATGGACAATTGGTTCCATGAGGCCCCGCAGTGTCACAATGGTCCCTTGCTTCCATAGGTTTGATGTTGTAACAAAGGACTCCTTGCTTCTATGAGCTAGCCTGCTTTTTGCAGAGGTGTCTTTGGTTCCAACAAGGCCCCGCTGTGTCTCAGTGCACCCTGGCTTCCATGTGGATCTGGAGTATCACAAAGGCTCCTTGGTTCCACCAGGTCCTGCTGTGTCACAATGGGTCCTGTGGTCCCTGAGGCCCTCCAAAACCATCGTGGAGGCTTGCTTCCATGAGGTTCCATTATGTGCCAGTGGTCATCTTGGTTCCAGGAGTTTCCTTAGTGTCACAATGCCCTCCATGCTTCCATTAGGCCCTGCTTTGCCACAATGGTCCCCTTGTTTCCATGAGGCCCCGCTGTGTCACAATGGACCTATGGTTCCGTGATGTTGCGTGGTGTCACCGTGCTCTTCTTGAATCCGCCGTGTAACCATGGACCATTGGTTCCATGCAGCCGTGTCACAATGGGCTCCTTGATTCCATGATTCCCCACGGTGTCACAATGGAGCCTTGTTTCTAGGAGGTTCTGTACTGTCACAATTGCCTCCTTGATGCCATCAGCCCCTGCAGTGTCACAATGGCTCCTTGGTTCCATGAGGAACACAATAGCTTGGCATAAGCATTGAGCAACAGCTGCTGAACACACCTGGCAACATCTGCTTGCATCAAAAGAGGGCTTCAAGCTGACAATGGCACCAGCAGCTTCCATCTGCAACAGAGACCCAGGAAAGGACAGGCTGTGCCGGTTTGGACAAATGTGGAGGAAAATATCCTCTGATAGAAGGCAGGTTACACCCAGCCCTCCCCCACCAGGTTTTTGGAAAAAAGAACTTTCCTGGGAAGAAAGTGAAAGAGATAAAAACTATTTTTTTAACAAACACACAGGAAAAGGATAGCAATGCTAAATATTAAAAGCTCTCGCTGTGCAGAGAAAGCTGGGATAATTTGAGAGTCCTTCCGTGTTTCGGTGGGGTCTCCTGAAACATCCATAGACAGCGAGGCCCGTGCAAAGAAACAGGGAGCCATTCTTGAGAGAAGTTTCAGAGCTCTTTCTTCTCCAGCCACACGGGCGGGGCACTGCCAAAGAACTGAGCAATCAAGGGACAACCAGGGCCCTCCTCACACAGGGCAACACAAAATAAGCAGTGCTGAACAGGGTTAGGGCACATGTGAGCAGGGAGACCCCCCGTGCCCAGGCCATGCCTCTACCCCAGGGTCCCCTCTCCCATGACCGCATGGCAGGAGGGAGGAACCCCAACACTTCCGTAGGTGTAGTCTCTCTCCTCCTCCTTGCAGCTGGCTCATGGGCCCACATTCAGGGCCCCCACCTCGGGAGAAAATTCTCCCAATGTGCTCTGATGTTGAAAGAGTCAAGAAGAGAAGAAGGGAAAAAAACCCCCGAAGTCCCAGGAAAACAAAGTTCAACTCTCCATCTCCCCCCAGAGAAAAGGAGCTGAAAACTGGCTAAAAAGAAACAAAGTTGCTTCCTCTGCTCTTGCTGCAAGCAGGATGCAGAGGAGTGTGTATGTGTGTCCTTGAACAAACGCTCTGAGAAGTTTGTCCGGTTTTTTTTCCTCTCCCCCCTCTCAGGCTCAGTTGAAAGGCACAGAAATGCACAAAGTTCACTTCTGGGCATAGAGCAGCAATAGGGGATACACATGATAAAGTCACCCCAAGACACAGGGACAGAGAATTCAGTGGAAAGACTCCGAGAATTCTGCTCCCAGAGATCATTCATTCCTGCTCACCCTGACCCTTGTAGAAAGGGGACATCGTTCCAGGCAGCCTGTACTGAGCATGTGGCTCCTGAGTGGGGTTTGTTGTTTAGGAAACCTGCTCCGGCTTTTCCATTCTTTCCTTGCAAACAGGAAAACTTCTCCTGGGGCTGTGTGCAGGCAGAGCCCTGAGGAGAGCAGGTGGCACATGGTGCGCTGGGCTGGGACAGCCAGCTGCAGAGCTCAAGGGAAGAAGCCCAAAGTGTCACAATGGCTCCTTGCCTTCACATGCAACACCTGGGTCACAATGGTCTCCTTGATTCCATGAGGCCCCACTGTGTTACAATGGCTCCTTGGTTCCATCAGGTTCCGCAGTGTCACCATGGTCTCCTTTGATCCGCATTGTCATCATGGACAATTGGTTCCATGAGGCCCCGCAGTGTCACAATGGTCCCTTGCTTCCATAGCTTTTACGTTGTAACAATGGACTCCTTGCTTCTGTGAGCTAGCCTGCTTTTTGCAGAGGTGTCTTTGGTTCCAACAAGGCCCCGCTGTGTCTCAGTGCACCCTTGCTTCCATGTGGATCTGGAGTATCACAAAGGCTCCTTGGTTCCACCAGGTCCTGCTGTGTCACAATGGGTCCTGTGGTCCCTGAGGCCCTCCAAAACCATCGTGGAGGCTTGCTTCCATGAGGTTCCATTATGTGCCAGTGGTCATCTTGGTTCCAGGAGTTTCCTTAGTGTCACAATGCTCTCCATGCTTCCATTAGGCCCTGCTTTGCCACAATGGTCCCCTTGTTTCCATGAGGCCCCGCTGTGTCACAATGGACCTATGGTTCCGTGATGTTGCGTGGTGTCACCGTGCTCTTCTTGAATCCGCCGTGTAACCATGGACCATTGGTTCCATGCAGCCGTGTCACAATGGGCTCCTTGATTCCATGATTCCCCACGGTGTCACAATGGAGCCTTGTTTCTAGGAGGTTCTGTACTGTCACAATTGCCTCCTTGATGCCATCAGCCCCTGCAGTGTCACAATGGCTCCTTGGTTCCATGAGGAACACAATAGCTTGGCATAAGCATTGAGCAACAGCTGCTGAACACACCTGGCAACATCTGCTTGCATCAAAAGAGGGCTTCAAGCTGACAATGGCACCAGCAGCTTCCATCTGCAACAGAGACCCAGGAAAGGACAGGCTGTGCCGGTTTGGACAAATGTGGAGGAAAATATCCTCTGATAGAAGGCAGGTTACACCCAGCCCTCCCCCACCAGGTTTTTGGAAAAAAGAACTTTCCTGGGAAGAAAGTGAAAGAGATAAAAACTATTTTTTTAACAAACACACAGGAAAAGGATAACAATGCTAAATATTAAAAGCTCTCGCTGTGCAGAGAAAGCTGGGATAATTTGAGAGTCCTTCTGTGTTTCGGTGGGGTCTCCTGAAACATCCATAGACAGCGAGGCCCGTGCAAAGAAACAGGGAGCGATTCTTGAGAGAAGTTTCAGAGCTCTTTCTTCTCCAGCCACATGGGGGGGGCACTGCCAAAGAACTGAGCAATCACAGCACAACCAGGGCCCTCCTCGCACAGGGCAACACAAAATAAGCAGTGCTGAACAGGATTAGGGCACATGTGAGCAGGGAGCAGGGAGACCCCCGTGCCCAGGCCATGCCTCTACCCCAGGGTCCCCTCTCCCATGACCTCATGGCAGGGGGGAGGAACCCCAACACTTCCGGAGGTGCAGTCTCTCTCCTCCTCCTTGCAGCTGGCTCATGGGCCCACATTCAGGGCCCCCACCTCGGGAGAAAATTCTCCCAATGTGGTCTGATGTTGAAAGAGTCAAGAAGAGAAGAAGGGGAAAAAACCCCCAAAGTCCCAGGAAAACAAAGTTCAACTCTCCATCTCCCCCCAGAGAAAAGGAGCTGAAAACTGGCTAAAAAGAAACAAAGTTGCTTCCTCTGCTCTTGCTGCAAGCAGGATGCAGAGGAGTGTGTATGTGTGTCCTTGAACAAACGCTCTGAGAAGTTTGTCCGGTTTTTTTTCCTCTCCCCCCTCTAAGGCTCAGTTGAAAGGCACAGAAATGCACAAAGTTCACTTCTGGGCATAGAGCAGCAATAGGGGATACACACAATAAAGTCACCCCAAGACACAGGGACAGAGAATTCAGTGGAAAGACTCAGAGAATTCTGCTCCCAGAGATCATTCATTCCTGCTCACACTGACCCTTGTAGAAAGGGGACATCGTTCCAGGCAGCCTGTACTGAGCATGTGGCTCCTGAGTGGGGTTTGTTGTTTAGGAAACCTGCTCCGGCTTTTCCATTCTTTCCTTGCAAACAGGAAAACTTCTCCTGGGGCTGTGTGCAGGCAGAGCCCTGAGGAGAGCAGGTGGCACATGGTGCGCTGGGCTGGGACAGCCAGCTGCAGAGCTCAAGGGAAGAAGCCCAAAGTGTCACAATGGCTCCTTGCCTTCACATGCAACACCTGGGTCACAATGGTCTCCTTGATTCCATGAGGCCCCACTGTGTCACAATGGCTCCTTGGTTCCATCAGGTTCCGCAGTGTCACCATGGTCTCCTTTGATCCGCACTGTCATCATGGACAATTGGTTCCATGAGGCCCCGCAGTGTCACAATGGTCCCTTGCTTCCATAGGTTTGATGTTGTAACAAAGGACTCCTTGCTTCTATGAGCTAGCCTGCTTTTTGCAGAGGTGTCTTTGGTTCCAACAAGGCCCCGCTGTGTCTCAGTGCACCCTGGCTTCCATGTGGATCTGGAGTATCACAAAGGCTCCTTGGTTCCACCAGGTCCTGCTGTGTCACAATGGGTCCTGTGGTCCCTGAGGCCCTCCAAAACCATCGTGGAGGCTTGCTTCCATGAGGTTCCATTATGTGCCAGTGGTCATCTTGGTTCCAGGAGTTTCCTTAGTGTCACAATGCTCTCCATGCTTCCATTAGGCCCTGCTTTGCCACAATGGTCCCCTTGTTTCCATGAGGCCCCGCTGTGTCACAATGGACCTATGGTTCCGTGATGTTGCGTGGTGTCACCGTGCTCTTCTTGAATCCGCCGTGTAACCATGGACCATTGGTTCCATGCAGCCGTGTCACAATGGGCTCCTTGATTCCATGATTCCCCACGGTGTCACAATGGAGCCTTGTTTCTAGGAGGTTCTGTACTGTCACAATTGCCTCCTTGATGCCATCAGCCCCTGCAGTGTCACAATGGCTCCTTGGTTCCATGAGGAACACAATAGCTTGGCATAAGCATTGAGCAACAGCTGCTGAACACACCTGGCAACATCTGCTTGCATCAAAAGAGGGCTTCAAGCTGACAATGGCACCAGCAGCTTCCATCTGCAACAGAGACCCAGGAAAGGACAGGCTGTGCCGGTTTGGACAAATGTGGAGGAAAATATCCTCTGATAGAAGGCAGGTTACACCCAGCCCTCCCCCACCAGGTTTTTGGAAAAAAGAACTTTCCTGGGAAGAAAGTGAAAGAGATAAAAACTATTTTTTTAACAAACACACAGGAAAAGGATAACAATGCTAAATATTAAAAGCTCTCGCTGTGCAGAGAAAGCTGGGATAATTTGAGAGTCCTTCTGTGTTTCGGTGGGGTCTCCTGAAACATCCATAGACAGCGAGGCCCATGCAAAGAAACAGGGAGCGATTCTTGAGAGAAGTTTCAGAGCTCTTTCTTCTCCAGCCACATGGGCGGGGCACTGCCAAAGAACTGAGCAATCACAGCACAACCAGGGCCCTCCTCACACAGGGCAACACAAAATAAGCAGTGCTGAACAGGGTTAGGGCACATGTGAGCAGGGAGACCCCCCGTGCCCAGGCCATGCCTCTACCCCAGGGTCCCCTCTCCCATGACCGCATGGCAGGAGGGAGGAACCCCAACACTTCCGTAGGTGTAGTCTCTCTCCTCCTCCTTGCAGCTGGCTCATGGGCCCACATTCAGGGCCCCCACCTCGGGAGAAAATTCTCCCAATGTGCTCTGATGTTGAAAGAGTCAAGAAGAGAAGAAGGGAAAAAAACCCCCGAAGTCCCAGGAAAACAAAGTTCAACTCTCCATCTCCCCCCAGAGAAAAGGAGCTGAAAACTGGCTAAAAAGAAACAAAGTTGCTTCCTCTGCTCTTGCTGCAAGCAGGATGCAGAGGAGTGTGTATGTGTGTCCTTGAACAAACGCTCTGAGAAGTTTGTCCGGTTTTTTTTCCTCTCCCCCCTCTCAGGCTCAGTTGAAAGGCACAGAAATGCACAAAGTTCACTTCTGGGCATAGAGCAGCAATAGGGGATACACATGATAAAGTCACCCCAAGACACAGGGACAGAGAATTCAGTGGAAAGACTCCGAGAATTCTGCTCCCAGAGATCATTCATTCCTGCTCACACTGACCCTTGTAGAAAGGGGACATCGTTCCAGGCAGCCTGTACTGAGCATGTGGCTCCTGAGTGGGGTTTGTTGTTTAGGAAACCTGCTCCGGCTTTTCCATTCTTTCCTTGCAAACAGGAAAACTTCTCCTGGGGCTGTGTGCAGGCAGAGCCCTGAGGAGAGCAGGTGGCACATGGTGCGCTGGGCTGGGACAGCCAGCTGCAGAGCTCAAGGGAAGAAGCCCAAAGTGTCACAATGGCTCCTTGCCTTCACATGCAACACCTGGGTCACAATGGTCTCCTTGATTCCATGAGGCCCCACTGTGTCACAATGGCTCCTTGGTTCCATCAGGTTCCGCAGTGTCACCATGGTCTCCTTTGATCCGCATTGTCATCATGGACAATTGGTTCCATGAGGCCCCGCAGTGTCACAATGGTCCCTTGCTTCCATAGGTTTGATGTTGTAACAAAGGACTCCTTGCTTCTGTGAGCTAGCCTGCTTTTTGCAGAGGTGTCTTTGGTTCCAACAAGGCCCCGCTGTGTCTCAGTGCACCCTGGCTTCCATGTGGATCTGGAGTATCACAAAGGCTCCTTGGTTCCACCAGGTCCTGCTGTGTCACAATGGGTCCTGTGGTCCCTGAGGCCCTCCAAAACCATCGTGGAGGCTTGCTTCCATGAGGTTCCATTATGTGCCAGTGGTCATCTTGGTTCCAGGAGTTTCCTTAGTGTCACAATGCTCTCCATGCTTCCATTAGGCCCTGCTTTGCCACAATGGTCCCCTTGTTTCCATGAGGCCCCGCTGTGTCACAATGGACCTATGGTTCCGTGATGTTGCGTGGTGTCACCGTGCTCTTCTTGAATCCGCCGTGTAACCATGGACCATTGGTTCCATGCAGCCGTGTCACAATGGGCTCCTTGATTCCATGATTCCCCACGGTGTCACAATGGAGCCTTGTTTCTAGGAGGTTCTGTACTGTCACAATTGCCTCCTTGATGCCATCAGCCCCTGCAGTGTCACAATGGCTCCTTGGTTCCATGAGGAACACAATAGCTTGGCATAAGCATTGAGCAACAGCTGCTGAACACACCTGGCAACATCTGCTTGCATCAAAAGAGGGCTTCAAGCTGACAATGGCACCAGCAGCTTCCATCTGCAACAGAGACCCAGGAAAGGACAGGCTGTGCCGGTTTGGACAAATGTGGAGGAAAATATCCTCTGATAGAAGGCAGGTTACACCCAGCCCTCCCCCACCAGGTTTTTGGAAAAAAGAACTTTCCTGGGAAGAAAGTGAAAGAGATAAAAACTATTTTTTTAACAAACACACAGGAAAAGGATAACAATGCTAAATATTAAAAGCTCTCGCTGTGCAGAGAAAGCTGGGATAATTTGAGAGTCCTTCTGTGTTTCGGTGGGGTCTCCTGAAACATCCATAGACAGCGAGGCCCGTGCAAAGAAACAGGGAGCCATTCTTGAGAGAAGTTTCAGAGCTCTTTCTTCTCCAGCCACATGGGCGGGGCACTGCCAAAGAACTGAGCAATCACAGCACAACCAGGGCCCTCCTCGCACAGGGCAACACAAAATAAGCAGTGCTGAACAGGATTAGGGCACATGTGAGCAGGGAGCAGGGAGACCCCCGTGCCCAGGCCATGCCTCTACCCCAGGGTCCCCTCTCCCATGACCTCATGGCAGGGGGGAGGAACCCCAACACTTCCGGAGGTGCAGTCTCTCTCCTCCTCCTTGCAGCTGGCTCATGGGCCCACATTCAGGGCCCCCACCTCGGGAGAAAATTCTCCCAATGTGGTCTGATGTTGAAAGAGTCAAGAAGAGAAGAAGGGGAAAAAACCCCCAAAGTCCCAGGAAAACAAAGTTCAACTCTCCATCTCCCCCCAGAGAAAAGGAGCTGAAAACTGGCTAAAAAGAAACAAAGTTGCTTCCTCTGCTCTTGCTGCAAGCAGGATGCAGAGGAGTGTGTATGTGTGTCCTTGAACAAACGCTCTGAGAAGTTTGTTCGGTTTTTTTTCCTCTCCCCCCTCTCAGGCTCAGTTGAAAGGCACAGAAATGCACAAAGTTCACTTCTGGGCATAGAGCAGCAATAGGGGATACACACAATAAAGTCACCCCAAGACACAGGGACAGAGAATTCAGTGGAAAGACTCAGAGAATTCTGCTCCCAGAGATCATTCATTCCTGCTCACACTGACCCTTGTAGAAAGGGGACATCGTTCCAGGCAGCCCGTACTGAGCATGTGGCTCCTGAGTGGGGTTTGTTGTTTAGGAAACCTGCTCCGGCTTTTCCATTCTTTCCTTGCAAACAGGAAAACTTCTCCTGGGGCTGTGTGCAGGCAGAGCCCTGAGGAGAGCAGGTGGCACATGGTGCGCTGGGCTGGGACAGCCAGCTGCAGAGCTCAAGGGAAGAAGCCCAAAGTGTCACAATGGCTCCTTGCCTTCACATGCAACACCTGGGTCACAATGGTCTCCTTGATTCCATGAGGCCCCACTGTGTCACAATGGCTCCTTGGTTCCATCAGGTTCCGCAGTGTCACCATGGTCTCCTTTGATCCGCACTGTCATCATGGACAATTGGTTCCATGAGGCCCCGCAGTGTCACAATGGTCCCTTGCTTCCATAGGTTTGATGTTGTAACAAAGGACTCCTTGCTTCTATGAGCTAGCCTGCTTTTTGCAGAGGTGTCTTTGGTTCCAACAAGGCCCCGCTGTGTCTCAGTGCACCCTGGCTTCCATGTGGATCTGGAGTATCACAAAGGCTCCTTGGTTCCACCAGGTCCTGCTGTGTCACAATGGGTCCTGTGGTCCCTGAGGCCCTCCAAAACCATCGTGGAGGCTTGCTTCCATGAGGTTCCATTATGTGCCAGTGGTCATCTTGGTTCCAGGAGTTTCCTTAGTGTCACAATGCCCTCCATGCTTCCATTAGGCCCTGCTTTGCCACAATGGTCCCCTTGTTTCCATGAGGCCCCGCTGTGTCACAATGGACCTATGGTTCCGTGATGTTGCGTGGTGTCACCGTGCTCTTCTTGAATCCGCCGTGTAACCATGGACCATTGGTTCCATGCAGCCGTGTCACAATGGGCTCCTTGATTCCATGATTCCCCACGGTGTCACAATGGAGCCTTGTTTCTAGGAGGTTCTGTACTGTCACAATTGCCTCCTTGATGCCATCAGCCCCTGCAGTGTCACAATGGCTCCTTGGTTCCATGAGGAACACAATAGCTTGGCATAAGCATTGAGCAACAGCTGCTGAACACACCTGGCAACATCTGCTTGCATCAAAAGAGGGCTTCAAGCTGACAATGGCACCAGCAGCTTCCATCTGCAACAGAGACCCAGGAAAGGACAGGCTGTGCCGGTTTGGACAAATGTGGAGGAAAATATCCTCTGATAGAAGGCAGGTTACACCCAGCCCTCCCCCACCAGGTTTTTGGAAAAAAGAACTTTCCTGGGAAGAAAGTGAAAGAGATAAAAACTATTTTTTTAACAAACACACAGGAAAAGGATAACAATGCTAAATATTAAAAGCTCTCGCTGTGCAGAGAAAGCTGGGATAATTTGAGAGTCCTTCTGTGTTTCGGTGGGGTCTCCTGAAACATCCATAGACAGCGAGGCCCGTGCAAAGAAACAGGGAGCGATTCTTGAGAGAAGTTTCAGAGCTCTTTCTTCTCCAGCCACATGGGGGGGGCACTGCCAAAGAACTGAGCAATCACAGCACAACCAGGGCCCTCCTCGCACAGGGCAACACAAAATAAGCAGTGCTGAACAGGATTAGGGCACATGTGAGCAGGGAGCAGGGAGACCCCCGTGCCCAGGCCATGCCTCTACCCCAGGGTCCCCTCTCCCATGACCTCATGGCAGGGGGGAGGAACCCCAACACTTCCGGAGGTGCAGTCTCTCTCCTCCTCCTTGCAGCTGGCTCATGGGCCCACATTCAGGGCCCCCACCTCGGGAGAAAATTCTCCCAATGTGCTCTGATGTTGAAAGAGTCAAGAAGAGAAGAAGGGGAAAAAACCCCCAAAGTCCCAGGAAAACAAAGTTCAACTCTCCATCTCCCCCCAGAGAAAAGGAGCTGAAAACTGGCTAAAAAGAAACAAAGTTGCTTCCTCTGCTCTTGCTGCAAGCAGGATGCAGAGGAGTGTGTATGTGTGTCCTTGAACAAACGCTCTGAGAAGTTTGTCCGGTTTTTTTTCCTCTCCCCCCTCTAAGGCTCAGTTGAAAGGCACAGAAATGCACAAAGTTCACTTCTGGGCATAGAGCAGCAATAGGGGATACACACAATAAAGTCACCCCAAGACACAGGGACAGAGAATTCAGTGGAAAGACTCCGAGAATTCTGCTCCCAGAGATCATTCATTCCTGCTCACACTGACCCTTGTAGAAAGGGGACATCGTTCCAGGCAGCCCGTACTGAGCATGTGGCTCCTGAGTGGGGTTTGTTGTTTAGGAAACCTGCTCCGGCTTTTCCATTCTTTCCTTGCAAACAGGAAAACTTCTCCTGGGGCTGTGTGCAGGCAGAGCCCTGAGGAGAGCAGGTGGCACATGGTGCGCTGGGCTGGGACAGCCAGCTGCAGAGCTCAAGGGAAGAAGCCCAAAGTGTCACAATGGCTCCTTGCCTTCACATGCAACACCTGGGTCACAATGGTCTCCTTGATTCCATGAGGCCCCACTGTGTCACAATGGCTCCTTGGTTCCATCAGGTTCCGCAGTGTCACCATGGTCTCCTTTGATCCGCACTGTCATCATGGACAATTGGTTCCATGAGGCCCCGCAGTGTCACAATGGTCCCTTGCTTCCATAGGTTTGATGTTGTAACAAAGGACTCCTTGCTTCTATGAGCTAGCCTGCTTTTTGCAGAGGTGTCTTTGGTTCCAACAAGGCCCCGCTGTGTCTCAGTGCACCCTGGCTTCCATGTGGATCTGGAGTATCACAAAGGCTCCTTGGTTCCACCAGGTCCTGCTGTGTCACAATGGGTCCTGTGGTCCCTGAGGCCCTCCAAAACCATCGTGGAGGCTTGCTTCCATGAGGTTCCATTATGTGCCAGTGGTCATCTTGGTTCCAGGAGTTTCCTTAGTGTCACAATGCCCTCCATGCTTCCATTAGGCCCTGCTTTGCCACAATGGTCCCCTTGTTTCCATGAGGCCCCGCTGTGTCACAATGGACCTATGGTTCCGTGATGTTGCGTGGTGTCACCGTGCTCTTCTTGAATCCGCCGTGTAACCATGGACCATTGGTTCCATGCAGCCGTGTCACAATGGGCTCCTTGATTCCATGATTCCCCACGGTGTCACAATGGAGCCTTGTTTCTAGGAGGTTCTGTACTGTCACAATTGCCTCCTTGATGCCATCAGCCCCTGCAGTGTCACAATGGCTCCTTGGTTCCATGAGGAACACAATAGCTTGGCATAAGCATTGAGCAACAGCTGCTGAACACACCTGGCAACATCTGCTTGCATCAAAAGAGGGCTTCAAGCTGACAATGGCACCAGCAGCTTCCATCTGCAACAGAGACCCAGGAAAGGACAGGCTGTGCCGGTTTGGACAAATGTGGAGGAAAAGATCCTCTGATAGAAGGCAGGTTACACCCAGCCCTCCCCCACCAGGTTTTTGGAAAAAAGAACTTTCCTGGGAAGAAAGTGAAAGAGATAAAAACTATTTTTTTAACAAACACACAGGAAAAGGATAGCAATGCTAAATATTAAAAGCTCTCGCTGTGCAGAGAAAGCTGGGATAATTTGAGAGTCCTTCCGTGTTTCGGTGGGGTCTCCTGAAACATCCATAGACAGCGAGGCCCGTGCAAAGAAACAGGGAGCCATTCTTGAGAGAAGTTTCAGAGCTCTTTCTTCTCCAGCCACACGGGCGGGGCACTGCCAAAGAACTGAGCAATCAAGGGACAACCAGGGCCCTCCTCACACAGGGCAACACAAAATAAGCAGTGCTGAACAGGGTTAGGGCACATGTGAGCAGGGAGACCCCCCGTGCCCAGGCCATGCCTCTACCCCAGGGTCCCCTCTCCCATGACCGCATGGCAGGAGGGAGGAACCCCAACACTTCCGTAGGTGTAGTCTCTCTCCTCCTCCTTGCAGCTGGCTCATGGGCCCACATTCAGGGCCCCCACCTCGGGAGAAAATTCTCCCAATGTGCTCTGATGTTGAAAGAGTCAAGAAGAGAAGAAGGGAAAAAAACCCCCGAAGTCCCAGGAAAACAAAGTTCAACTCTCCATCTCCCCCCAGAGAAAAGGAGCTGAAAACTGGCTAAAAAGAAACAAAGTTGCTTCCTCTGCTCTTGCTGCAAGCAGGATGCAGAGGAGTGTGTATGTGTGTCCTTGAACAAACGCTCTGAGAAGTTTGTCCGGTTTTTTTTCCTCTCCCCCCTCTCAGGCTCAGTTGAAAGGCACAGAAATGCACAAAGTTCACTTCTGGGCATAGAGCAGCAATAGGGGATACACATGATAAAGTCACCCCAAGACACAGGGACAGAGAATTCAGTGGAAAGACTCCGAGAATTCTGCTCCCAGAGATCATTCATTCCTGCTCACCCTGACCCTTGTAGAAAGGGGACATCGTTCCAGGCAGCCTGTACTGAGCATGTGGCTCCTGAGTGGGGTTTGTTGTTTAGGAAACCTGCTCCGGCTTTTCCATTCTTTCCTTGCAAACAGGAAAACTTCTCCTGGGGCTGTGTGCAGGCAGAGCCCTGAGGAGAGCAGGTGGCACATGGTGCGCTGGGCTGGGACAGCCAGCTGCAGAGCTCAAGGGAAGAAGCCCAAAGTGTCACAATGGCTCCTTGCCTTCACATGCAACACCTGGGTCACAATGGTCTCCTTGATTCCATGAGGCCCCACTGTGTTACAATGGCTCCTTGGTTCCATCAGGTTCCGCAGTGTCACCATGGTCTCCTTTGATCCGCATTGTCATCATGGACAATTGGTTCCATGAGGCCCCGCAGTGTCACAATGGTCCCTTGCTTCCATAGCTTTTACGTTGTAACAATGGACTCCTTGCTTCTGTGAGCTAGCCTGCTTTTTGCAGAGGTGTCTTTGGTTCCAACAAGGCCCCGCTGTGTCTCAGTGCACCCTTGCTTCCATGTGGATCTGGAGTATCACAAAGGCTCCTTGGTTCCACCAGGTCCTGCTGTGTCACAATGGGTCCTGTGGTCCCTGAGGCCCTCCAAAACCATCGTGGAGGCTTGCTTCCATGAGGTTCCATTATGTGCCAGTGGTCATCTTGGTTCCAGGAGTTTCCTTAGTGTCACAATGCTCTCCATGCTTCCATTAGGCCCTGCTTTGCCACAATGGTCCCCTTGTTTCCATGAGGCCCCGCTGTGTCACAATGGACCTATGGTTCCGTGATGTTGCGTGGTGTCACCGTGCTCTTCTTGAATCCGCCGTGTAACCATGGACCATTGGTTCCATGCAGCCGTGTCACAATGGGCTCCTTGATTCCATGATTCCCCACGGTGTCACAATGGAGCCTTGTTTCTAGGAGGTTCTGTACTGTCACAATTGCCTCCTTGATGCCATCAGCCCCTGCAGTGTCACAATGGCTCCTTGGTTCCATGAGGAACACAATAGCTTGGCATAAGCATTGAGCAACAGCTGCTGAACACACCTGGCAACATCTGCTTGCATCAAAAGAGGGCTTCAAGCTGACAATGGCACCAGCAGCTTCCATCTGCAACAGAGACCCAGGAAAGGACAGGCTGTGCCGGTTTGGACAAATGTGGAGGAAAAGATCCTCTGATAGAAGGCAGGTTACACCCAGCCCTCCCCCACCAGGTTTTTGGAAAAAAGAACTTTCCTGGGAAGAAAGTGAAAGAGATAAAAACTATTTTTTTAACAAACACACAGGAAAAGGATAGCAATGCTAAATATTAAAAGCTCTCGCTGTGCAGAGAAAGCTGGGATAATTTGAGAGTCCTTCCGTGTTTCGGTGGGGTCTCCTGAAACATCCATAGACAGCGAGGCCCGTGCAAAGAAACAGGGAGCGATTCTTGAGAGAAGTTTCAGAGCTCTTTCTTCTCCAGCCACATGGGCGGGGCACTGCCAAAGAACTGAGCAATCACAGCACAACCAGGGCCCTCCTCGCACAGGGCAACACAAAATAAGCAGTGCTGAACAGGATTAGGGCACATGTGAGCAGGGAGCAGGGAGACCCCCCGTGCCCAGGCCATGCCTCTACCCCAGGGTCCCCTCTCCCATGACCTCATGGCAGGGGGGAGGAACCCCAACACTTCCGTAGGTGTAGTCTCTCTCCTCCTCCTTGCAGCTGGCTCATGGGCCCACATTCAGGGCCCCCACCTCGGGAGAAAATTCTCCCAATGTGCTCTGATGTTGAAAGAGTCAAGAAGAGAAGAAGGGGAAAAAACCCCCAAAGTCCCAGGAAAACAAAGTTCAACTCTCCATCTCCCCCCAGAGAAAAGGAGCTGAAAACTGGCTAAAAAGAAACAAAGTTGCTTCCTCTGCTCTTGCTGCAAGCAGGATGCAGAGGAGTGTGTATGTGTGTCCTTGAACAAACGCTCTGAGAAGTTTGTCCGGTTTTTTTTCCTCTCCCCCCTCTCAGGCTCAGTTGAAAGGCACAGAAATGCACAAAGTTCACTTCTGGGCATAGAGCAGCAATAGGGGATACACACAATAAAGTCACCCCAAGACACAGGGACAGAGAATTCAGTGGAAAGACTCCGAGAATTCTGCTCCCAGAGATCATTCATTCCTGCTCACACTGACCCTTGTAGAAAGGGGACATCGTTCCAGGCAGCCTGTACTGAGCATGTGGCTCCTGAGTGGGGTTTGTTGTTTAGGAAACCTGCTCCGGCTTTTCCATTCTTTCCTTGCAAACAGGAAAACTTCTCCTGGGGCTGTGTGCAGGCAGAGCCCTGAGGAGAGCAGGTGGCACATGGTGCGCTGGGCTGGGACAGCCAGCTGCAGAGCTCAAGGGAAGAAGCCCAAAGTGTCACAATGGCTCCTTGCCTTCACATGCAACACCTGGGTCACAATGGTCTCCTTGATTCCATGAGGCCCCACTGTGTCACAATGGCTCCTTGGTTCCATCAGGTTCCGCAGTGTCACCATGGTCTCCTTTGATCCGCACTGTCATCATGGACAATTGGTTCCATGAGGCCCCGCAGTGTCACAATGGTCCCTTGCTTCCATAGGTTTGATGTTGTAACAAAGGACTCCTTGCTTCTATGAGCTAGCCTGCTTTTTGCAGAGGTGTCTTTGGTTCCAACAAGGCCCCGCTGTGTCTCAGTGCACCCTGGCTTCCATGTGGATGTGGAGTATCACAAAGGCTCCTTGGTTCCACCAGGTCCTGCTGTGTCACAATGGGTCCTGTGGTCCCTGAGGCCCTCCAAAACCATCGTGGAGGCTTGCTTCCATGAGGTTCCATTATGTGCCAGTGGTCATCTTGGTTCCAGGAGTTTCCTTAGTGTCACAATGCCCTCCATGCTTCCATTAGGCCCTGCTTTGCCACAATGGTCCCCTTGTTTCCATGAGGCCCTGCTGTGTCACAATGGACCTATGGTTCCGTGATGTTGCGTGGTGTCACCGTGCTCTTCTTGAATCCGCCGTGTAACCATGGACCATTGGTTCCATGCAGCCGTGTCACAATGGGCTCCTTGATTCCATGATTCCCCACGGTGTCACAATGGAGCCTTGTTTCTAGGAGGTTCTGTACTGTCACAATTGCCTCCTTGATGCCATCAGCCCCTGCAGTGTCACAATGGCTCCTTGGTTCCATGAGGAACACAATAGCTTGGCATAAGCATTGAGCAACAGCTGCTGAACACACCTGGCAACATCTGCTTGCATCAAAAGAGGGCTTCAAGCTGACAATGGCACCAGCAGCTTCCATCTGCAACAGAGACCCAGGAAAGGACAGGCTGTGCCGGTTTGGACAAATGTGGAGGAAAATATCCTCTGATAGAAGGCAGGTTACACCCAGCCCTCCCCCACCAGGTTTTTGGAAAAAAGAACTTTCCTGGGAAGAAAGTGAAAGAGATAAAAACTATTTTTTTAACAAACACACAGGAAAAGGATAGCAATGCTAAATATTAAAAGCTCTCGCTGTGCAGAGAAAGCTGGGATAATTTGAGAGTCCTTCCGTGTTTCGGTGGGGTCTCCTGAAACATCCATAGACAGCGAGGCCCGTGCAAAGAAACAGGGAGCGATTCTTGAGAGAAGTTTCAGAGCTCTTTCTTCTCCAGCCACATGGGCGGGGCACTGCCAAAGAACTGAGCAATCACAGCACAACCAGGGCCCTCCTCGCACAGGGCAACACAAAATAAGCAGTGCTGAACAGGATTAGGGCACATGTGAGCAGGGAGCAGGGAGACCCCCCGTGCCCAGGCCATGCCTCTACCCCAGGGTCCCCTCTCCCATGACCTCATGGCAGGGGGGAGGAACCCCAACACTTCCGTAGGTGTAGTCTCTCTCCTCCTCCTTGCAGCTGGCTCATGGGCCCACATTCAGGGCCCCCACCTCGGGAGAAAATTCTCCCAATGTGCTCTGATGTTGAAAGAGTCAAGAAGAGAAGAAGGGAAAAAAACCCCCAAAGTCCCAGGAAAACAAAGTTCAACTCTCCATCTCCCCCCAGAGAAAAGGAGCTGAAAACTGGCTAAAAAGAAACAAAGTTGCTTCCTCTGCTCTTGCTGCAAGCAGGATGCAGAGGAGTGTGTATGTGTGTCCTTGAACAAACGCTCTGAGAAGTTTGTCCGGTTTTTTTTCCTCTCCCCCCTCTCAGGCTCAGTTGAAAGGCACAGAAATGCACAAAGTTCACTTCTGGGCATAGAGCAGCAATAGGGGATACACACAATAAAGTCACCCCAAGACACAGGGACAGAGAATTCAGTGGAAAGACTCCGAGAATTCTGCTCCCAGAGATCATTCATTCCTGCTCACACTGACCCTTGTAGAAAGGGGACATCGTTCCAGGCAGCCTGTACTGAGCATGTGGCTCCTGAGTGGGGTTTGTTGTTTAGGAAACCTGCTCCGGCTTTTCCATTCTTTCCTTGCAAACAGGAAAACTTCTCCTGGGGCTGTGTGCAGGCAGAGCCCTGAGGAGAGCAGGTGGCACATGGTGCGCTGGGCTGGGACAGCCAGCTGCAGAGCTCAAGGGAAGAAGCCCAAAGTGTCACAATGGCTCCTTGCCTTCACATGCAACACCTGGGTCACAATGGTCTCCTTGATTCCATGAGGCCCCACTGTGTCACAATGGCTCCTTGGTTCCATCAGGTTCCGCAGTGTCACCATGGTCTCCTTTGATCCGCACTGTCATCATGGACAATTGGTTCCATGAGGCCCCGCAGTGTCACAATGGTCCCTTGCTTCCATAGGTTTGATGTTGTAACAAAGGACTCCTTGCTTCTATGAGCTAGCCTGCTTTTTGCAGAGGTGTCTTTGGTTCCAACAAGGCCCCGCTGTGTCTCAGTGCACCCTGGCTTCCATGTGGATGTGGAGTATCACAAAGGCTCCTTGGTTCCACCAGGTCCTGCTGTGTCACAATGGGTCCTGTGGTCCCTGAGGCCCTCCAAAACCATCGTGGAGGCTTGCTTCCATGAGGTTCCATTATGTGCCAGTGGTCATCTTGGTTCCAGGAGTTTCCTTAGTGTCACAATGCCCTCCATGCTTCCATTAGGCCCTGCTTTGCCACAATGGTCCCCTTGTTTCCATGAGGCCCCGCTGTGTCACAATGGACCTATGGTTCCGTGATGTTGCGTGGTGTCACCGTGCTCTTCTTGAATCCGCCGTGTAACCATGGACCATTGGTTCCATGCAGCCGTGTCACAATGGGCTCCTTGATTCCATGATTCCCCACGGTGTCACAATGGAGCCTTGTTTCTAGGAGGTTCTGTACTGTCACAATTGCCTCCTTGATGCCATCAGCCCCTGCAGTGTCACAATGGCTCCTTGGTTCCATGAGGAACACAATAGCTTGGCATAAGCATTGAGCAACAGCTGCTGAACACACCTGGCAACATCTGCTTGCATCAAAAGAGGGCTTCAAGCTGACAATGGCACCAGCAGCTTCCATCTGCAACAGAGACCCAGGAAAGGACAGGCTGTGCCGGTTTGGACAAATGTGGAGGAAAATATCCTCTGATAGAAGGCAGGTTACACCCAGCCCTCCCCCACCAGGTTTTTGGAAAAAAGAACTTTCCTGGGAAGAAAGTGAAAGAGATAAAAACTATTTTTTTAACAAACACACAGGAAAAGGATAACAATGCTAAATATTAAAAGCTCTCGCTGTGCAGAGAAAGCTGGGATAATTTGAGAGTCCTTCTGTGTTTCGGTGGGGTCTCCTGAAACATCCATAGACAGCGAGGCCCATGCAAAGAAACAGGGAGCCATTCTTGAGAGAAGTTTCAGAGCTCTTTCTTCTCCAGCCACATGGGCGGGGCACTGCCAAAGAACTGAGCAATCACAGCACAACCAGGGCCCTCCTCGCACAGGGCAACACAAAATAAGCAGTGCTGAACAGGATTAGGGCACATGTGAGCAGGGAGCAGGGAGACCCCCGTGCCCAGGCCATGCCTCTACCCCAGGGTCCCCTCTCCCATGACCTCATGGCAGGGGGGAGGAACCCCAACACTTCCGGAGGTGCAGTCTCTCTCCTCCTCCTTGCAGCTGGCTCATGGGCCCACATTCAGGGCCCCCACCTCGGGAGAAAATTCTCCCAATGTGCTCTGATGTTGAAAGAGTCAAGAAGAGAAGAAGGGGAAAAAACCCCCAAAGTCCCAGGAAAACAAAGTTCAACTCTCCATCTCCCCCCAGAGAAAAGGAGCTGAAAACTGGCTAAAAAGAAACAAAGTTGCTTCCTCTGCTCTTGCTGCAAGCAGGATGCAGAGGAGTGTGTATGTGTGTCCTTGAACAAACGCTCTGAGAAGTTTGTCCGGTTTTTTTTCCTCTCCCCCCTCTAAGGCTCAGTTGAAAGGCACAGAAATGCACAAAGTTCACTTCTGGGCATAGAGCAGCAATAGGGGATACACACAATAAAGTCACCCCAAGACACAGGGACAGAGAATTCAGTGGAAAGACTCCGAGAATTCTGCTCCCAGAGATCATTCATTCCTGCTCACACTGACCCTTGTAGAAAGGGGACATCGTTCCAGGCAGCCCGTACTGAGCATGTGGCTCCTGAGTGGGGTTTGTTGTTTAGGAAACCTGCTCCGGCTTTTCCATTCTTTCCTTGCAAACAGGAAAACTTCTCCTGGGGCTGTGTGCAGGCAGAGCCCTGAGGAGAGCAGGTGGCACATGGTGCGCTGGGCTGGGACAGCCAGCTGCAGAGCTCAAGGGAAGAAGCCCAAAGTGTCACAATGGCTCCTTGCCTTCACATGCAACACCTGGGTCACAATGGTCTCCTTGATTCCATGAGGCCCCACTGTGTCACAATGGCTCCTTGGTTCCATCAGGTTCCGCAGTGTCACCATGGTCTCCTTTGATCCGCACTGTCATCATGGACAATTGGTTCCATGAGGCCCCGCAGTGTCACAATGGTCCCTTGCTTCCATAGGTTTGATGTTGTAACAAAGGACTCCTTGCTTCTATGAGCTAGCCTGCTTTTTGCAGAGGTGTCTTTGGTTCCAACAAGGCCCCGCTGTGTCTCAGTGCACCCTGGCTTCCATGTGGATCTGGAGTATCACAAAGGCTCCTTGGTTCCACCAGGTCCTGCTGTGTCACAATGGGTCCTGTGGTCCCTGAGGCCCTCCAAAACCATCGTGGAGGCTTGCTTCCATGAGGTTCCATTATGTGCCAGTGGTCATCTTGGTTCCAGGAGTTTCCTTAGTGTCACAATGCTCTCCATGCTTCCATTAGGCCCTGCTTTGCCACAATGGTCCCCTTGTTTCCATGAGGCCCCGCTGTGTCACAATGGACCTATGGTTCCGTGATGTTGCGTGGTGTCACCGTGCTCTTCTTGAATCCGCCGTGTAACCATGGACCATTGGTTCCATGCAGCCGTGTCACAATGGGCTCCTTGATTCCATGATTCCCCACGGTGTCACAATGGAGCCTTGTTTCTAGGAGGTTCTGTACTGTCACAATTGCCTCCTTGATGCCATCAGCCCCTGCAGTGTCACAATGGCTCCTTGGTTCCATGAGGAACACAATAGCTTGGCATAAGCATTGAGCAACAGCTGCTGAACACACCTGGCAACATCTGCTTGCATCAAAAGAGGGCTTCAAGCTGACAATGGCACCAGCAGCTTCCATCTGCAACAGAGACCCAGGAAAGGACAGGCTGTGCCGGTTTGGACAAATGTGGAGGAAAATATCCTCTGATAGAAGGCAGGTTACACCCAGCCCTCCCCCACCAGGTTTTTGGAAAAAAGAACTTTCCTGGGAAGAAAGTGAAAGAGATAAAAACTATTTTTTTAACAAACACACAGGAAAAGGATAACAATGCTAAATATTAAAAGCTCTCGCTGTGCAGAGAAAGCTGGGATAATTTGAGAGTCCTTCTGTGTTTCGGTGGGGTCTCCTGAAACATCCATAGACAGCGAGGCCCATGCAAAGAAACAGGGAGCGATTCTTGAGAGAAGTTTCAGAGCTCTTTCTTCTCCAGCCACATGGGCGGGGCACTGCCAAAGAACTGAGCAATCACAGCACAACCAGGGCCCTCCTCGCACAGGGCAACACAAAATAAGCAGTGCTGAACAGGATTAGGGCACATGTGAGCAGGGAGCAGGGAGACCCCCGTGCCCAGGCCATGCCTCTACCCCAGGGTCCCCTCTCCCATGACCTCATGGCAGGGGGGAGGAACCCCAACACTTCCGGAGGTGCAGTCTCTCTCCTCCTCCTTGCAGCTGGCTCATGGGCCCACATTCAGGGCCCCCACCTCGGGAGAAAATTCTCCCAATGTGGTCTGATGTTGAAAGAGTCAAGAAGAGAAGAAGGGGAAAAAACCCCCAAAGTCCCAGGAAAACAAAGTTCAACTCTCCATCTCCCCCCAGAGAAAAGGAGCTGAAAACTGGCTAAAAAGAAACAAAGTTGCTTCCTCTGCTCTTGCTGCAAGCAGGATGCAGAGGAGTGTGTATGTGTGTCCTTGAACAAACGCTCTGAGAAGTTTGTCCGGTTTTTTTTCCTCTCCCCCCTCTAAGGCTCAGTTGAAAGGCACAGAAATGCACAAAGTTCACTTCTGGGCATAGAGCAGCAATAGGGGATACACACAATAAAGTCACCCCAAGACACAGGGACAGAGAATTCAGTGGAAAGACTCCGAGAATTCTGCTCCCAGAGATCATTCATTCCTGCTCACACTGACCCTTGTAGAAAGGGGACATCGTTCCAGGCAGCCCGTACTGAGCATGTGGCTCCTGAGTGGGGTTTGTTGTTTAGGAAACCTGCTCCGGCTTTTCCATTCTTTCCTTGCAAACAGGAAAACTTCTCCTGGGGCTGTGTGCAGGCAGAGCCCTGAGGAGAGCAGGTGGCACATGGTGCGCTGGGCTGGGACAGCCAGCTGCAGAGCTCAAGGGAAGAAGCCCAAAGTGTCACAATGGCTCCTTGCCTTCACATGCAACACCTGGGTCACAATGGTCTCCTTGATTCCATGAGGCCCCACTGTGTCACAATGGCTCCTTGGTTCCATCAGGTTCCGCAGTGTCACCATGGTCTCCTTTGATCCGCACTGTCATCATGGACAATTGGTTCCATGAGGCCCCGCAGTGTCACAATGGTCCCTTGCTTCCATAGGTTTGATGTTGTAACAAAGGACTCCTTGCTTCTATGAGCTAGCCTGCTTTTTGCAGAGGTGTCTTTGGTTCCAACAAGGCCCCGCTGTGTCTCAGTGCACCCTGGCTTCCATGTGGATGTGGAGTATCACAAAGGCTCCTTGGTTCCACCAGGTCCTGCTGTGTCACAATGGGTCCTGTGGTCCCTGAGGCCCTCCAAAACCATCGTGGAGGCTTGCTTCCATGAGGTTCCATTATGTGCCAGTGGTCATCTTGGTTCCAGGAGTTTCCTTAGTGTCACAATGCTCTCCATGCTTCCATTAGGCCCTGCTTTGCCACAATGGTCCCCTTGTTTCCATGAGGCCCCGCTGTGTCACAATGGACCTATGGTTCCGTGATGTTGCGTGGTGTCACCGTGCTCTTCTTGAATCCGCCGTGTAACCATGGACCATTGGTTCCATGCAGCCGTGTCACAATGGGCTCCTTGATTCCATGATTCCCCACGGTGTCACAATGGAGCCTTGTTTCTAGGAGGTTCTGTACTGTCACAATTGCCTCCTTGATGCCATCAGCCCCTGCAGTGTCACAATGGCTCCTTGGTTCCATGAGGAACACAATAGCTTGGCATAAGCATTGAGCAACAGCTGCTGAACACACCTGGCAACATCTGCTTGCATCAAAAGAGGGCTTCAAGCTGACAATGGCACCAGCAGCTTCCATCTGCAACAGAGACCCAGGAAAGGACAGGCTGTGCCGGTTTGGACAAATGTGGAGGAAAATATCCTCTGATAGAAGGCAGGTTACACCCAGCCCTCCCCCACCAGGTTTTTGGAAAAAAGAACTTTCCTGGGAAGAAAGTGAAAGAGATAAAAACTATTTTTTTAACAAACACACAGGAAAAGGATAACAATGCTAAATATTAAAAGCTCTCGCTGTGCAGAGAAAGCTGGGATAATTTGAGAGTCCTTCTGTGTTTCGGTGGGGTCTCCTGAAACATCCATAGACAGCGAGGCCCGTGCAAAGAAACAGGGAGCCATTCTTGAGAGAAGTTTCAGAGCTCTTTCTTCTCCAGCCACACGGGCGGGGCACTGCCAAAGAACTGAGCAATCAAGGGACAACCAGGGCCCTCCTCACACAGGGCAACACAAAATAAGCAGTGCTGAACAGGGTTAGGGCACATGTGAGCAGGGAGACCCCCCGTGCCCAGGCCATGCCTCTACCCCAGGGTCCCCTCTCCCATGACCGCATGGCAGGAGGGAGGAACCCCAACACTTCCGTAGGTGTAGTCTCTCTCCTCCTCCTTGCAGCTGGCTCATGGGCCCACATTCAGGGCCCCCACCTCGGGAGAAAATTCTCCCAATGTGCTCTGATGTTGAAAGAGTCAAGAAGAGAAGAAGGGAAAAAAACCCCCGAAGTCCCAGGAAAACAAAGTTCAACTCTCCATCTCCCCCCAGAGAAAAGGAGCTGAAAACTGGCTAAAAAGAAACAAAGTTGCTTCCTCTGCTCTTGCTGCAAGCAGGATGCAGAGGAGTGTGTATGTGTGTCCTTGAACAAACGCTCTGAGAAGTTTGTCCGGTTTTTTTTCCTCTCCCCCCTCTCAGGCTCAGTTGAAAGGCACAGAAATGCACAAAGTTCACTTCTGGGCATAGAGCAGCAATAGGGGATACACATGATAAAGTCACCCCAAGACACAGGGACAGAGAATTCAGTGGAAAGACTCCGAGAATTCTGCTCCCAGAGATCATTCATTCCTGCTCACCCTGACCCTTGTAGAAAGGGGACATCGTTCCAGGCAGCCTGTACTGAGCATGTGGCTCCTGAGTGGGGTTTGTTGTTTAGGAAACCTGCTCCGGCTTTTCCATTCTTTCCTTGCAAACAGGAAAACTTCTCCTGGGGCTGTGTGCAGGCAGAGCCCTGAGGAGAGCAGGTGGCACATGGTGCGCTGGGCTGGGACAGCCAGCTGCAGAGCTCAAGGGAAGAAGCCCAAAGTGTCACAATGGCTCCTTGCCTTCACATGCAACACCTGGGTCACAATGGTCTCCTTGATTCCATGAGGCCCCACTGTGTCACAATGGCTCCTTGGTTCCATCAGGTTCCGCAGTGTCACCATGGTCTCCTTTGATCCGCATTGTCATCATGGACAATTGGTTCCATGAGGCCCCGCAGTGTCACAATGGTCCCTTGCTTCCATAGGTTTGATGTTGTAACAAAGGACTCCTTGCTTCTGTGAGCTAGCCTGCTTTTTGCAGAGGTGTCTTTGGTTCCAACAAGGCCCCGCTGTGTCTCAGTGCACCCTGGCTTCCATGTGGATCTGGAGTATCACAAAGGCTCCTTGGTTCCACCAGGTCCTGCTGTGTCACAATGGGTCCTGTGGTCCCTGAGGCCCTCCAAAACCATCGTGGAGGCTTGCTTCCATGAGGTTCCATTATGTGCCAGTGGTCATCTTGGTTCCAGGAGTTTCCTTAGTGTCACAATGCTCTCCATGCTTCCATTAGGCCCTGCTTTGCCACAATGGTCCCCTTGTTTCCATGAGGCCCCGCTGTGTCACAATGGACCTATGGTTCCGTGATGTTGCGTGGTGTCACCGTGCTCTTCTTGAATCCGCCGTGTAACCATGGACCATTGGTTCCATGCAGCCGTGTCACAATGGGCTCCTTGATTCCATGATTCCCCACGGTGTCACAATGGAGCCTTGTTTCTAGGAGGTTCTGTACTGTCACAATTGCCTCCTTGATGCCATCAGCCCCTGCAGTGTCACAATGGCTCCTTGGTTCCATGAGGAACACAATAGCTTGGCATAAGCATTGAGCAACAGCTGCTGAACACACCTGGCAACATCTGCTTGCATCAAAAGAGGGCTTCAAGCTGACAATGGCACCAGCAGCTTCCATCTGCAACAGAGACCCAGGAAAGGACAGGCTGTGCCGGTTTGGACAAATGTGGAGGAAAATATCCTCTGATAGAAGGCAGGTTACACCCAGCCCTCCCCCACCAGGTTTTTGGAAAAAAGAACTTTCCTGGGAAGAAAGTGAAAGAGATAAAAACTATTTTTTTAACAAACACACAGGAAAAGGATAACAATGCTAAATATTAAAAGCTCTCGCTGTGCAGAGAAAGCTGGGATAATTTGAGAGTCCTTCTGTGTTTCGGTGGGGTCTCCTGAAACATCCATAGACAGCGAGGCCCGTGCAAAGAAACAGGGAGCGATTCTTGAGAGAAGTTTCAGAGCTCTTTCTTCTCCAGCCACATGGGCGGGGCACTGCCAAAGAACTGAGCAATCACAGCACAACCAGGGCCCTCCTCGCACAGGGCAACACAAAATAAGCAGTGCTGAACAGGATTAGGGCACATGTGAGCAGGGAGCAGGGAGACCCCCGTGCCCAGGCCATGCCTCTACCCCAGGGTCCCCTCTCCCATGACCTCATGGCAGGGGGGAGGAACCCCAACACTTCCGGAGGTGCAGTCTCTCTCCTCCTCCTTGCAGCTGGCTCATGGGCCCACATTCAGGGCCCCCACCTCGGGAGAAAATTCTCCCAATGTGCTCTGATGTTGAAAGAGTCAAGAAGAGAAGAAGGGGAAAAAACCCCCAAAGTCCCAGGAAAACAAAGTTCAACTCTCCATCTCCCCCCAGAGAAAAGGAGCTGAAAACTGGCTAAAAAGAAACAAAGTTGCTTCCTCTGCTCTTGCTGCAAGCAGGATGCAGAGGAGTGTGTATGTGTGTCCTTGAACAAACGCTCTGAGAAGTTTGTCCGGTTTTTTTTCCTCTCCCCCCTCTAAGGCTCAGTTGAAAGGCACAGAAATGCACAAAGTTCACTTCTGGGCATAGAGCAGCAATAGGGGATACACACAATAAAGTCACCCCAAGACACAGGGACAGAGAATTCAGTGGAAAGACTCCGAGAATTCTGCTCCCAGAGATCATTCATTCCTGCTCACACTGACCCTTGTAGAAAGGGGACATCGTTCCAGGCAGCCCGTACTGAGCATGTGGCTCCTGAGTGGGGTTTGTTGTTTAGGAAACCTGCTCCGGCTTTTCCATTCTTTCCTTGCAAACAGGAAAACTTCTCCTGGGGCTGTGTGCAGGCAGAGCCCTGAGGAGAGCAGGTGGCACATGGTGCGCTGGGCTGGGACAGCCAGCTGCAGAGCTCAAGGGAAGAAGCCCAAAGTGTCACAATGGCTCCTTGCCTTCACATGCAACACCTGGGTCACAATGGTCTCCTTGATTCCATGAGGCCCCACTGTGTCACAATGGCTCCTTGGTTCCATCAGGTTCCGCAGTGTCACCATGGTCTCCTTTGATCCGCACTGTCATCATGGACAATTGGTTCCATGAGGCCCCGCAGTGTCACAATGGTCCCTTGCTTCCATAGGTTTGATGTTGTAACAAAGGACTCCTTGCTTCTATGAGCTAGCCTGCTTTTTGCAGAGGTGTCTTTGGTTCCAACAAGGCCCCGCTGTGTCTCAGTGCACCCTGGCTTCCATGTGGATGTGGAGTATCACAAAGGCTCCTTGGTTCCACCAGGTCCTGCTGTGTCACAATGGGTCCTGTGGTCCCTGAGGCCCTCCAAAACCATCGTGGAGGCTTGCTTCCATGAGGTTCCATTATGTGCCAGTGGTCATCTTGGTTCCAGGAGTTTCCTTAGTGTCACAATGCCCTCCATGCTTCCATTAGGCCCTGCTTTGCCACAATGGTCCCCTTGTTTCCATGAGGCCCCGCTGTGTCACAATGGACCTATGGTTCCGTGATGTTGCGTGGTGTCACCGTGCTCTTCTTGAATCCGCCGTGTAACCATGGACCATTGGTTCCATGCAGCCGTGTCACAATGGGCTCCTTGATTCCATGATTCCCCACGGTGTCACAATGGAGCCTTGTTTCTAGGAGGTTCTGTACTGTCACAATTGCCTCCTTGATGCCATCAGCCCCTGCAGTGTCACAATGGCTCCTTGGTTCCATGAGGAACACAATAGCTTGGCATAAGCATTGAGCAACAGCTGCTGAACACACCTGGCAACATCTGCTTGCATCAAAAGAGGGCTTCAAGCTGACAATGGCACCAGCAGCTTCCATCTGCAACAGAGACCCAGGAAAGGACAGGCTGTGCCGGTTTGGACAAATGTGGAGGAAAATATCCTCTGATAGAAGGCAGGTTACACCCAGCCCTCCCCCACCAGGTTTTTGGAAAAAAGAACTTTCCTGGGAAGAAAGTGAAAGAGATAAAAACTATTTTTTTAACAAACACACAGGAAAAGGATAACAATGCTAAATATTAAAAGCTCTCGCTGTGCAGAGAAAGCTGGGATAATTTGAGAGTCCTTCTGTGTTTCGGTGGGGTCTCCTGAAACATCCATAGACAGCGAGGCCCGTGCAAAGAAACAGGGAGCGATTCTTGAGAGAAGTTTCAGAGCTCTTTCTTCTCCAGCCACATGGGGGGGGCACTGCCAAAGAACTGAGCAATCACAGCACAACCAGGGCCCTCCTCGCACAGGGCAACACAAAATAAGCAGTGCTGAACAGGATTAGGGCACATGTGAGCAGGGAGCAGGGAGACCCCCGTGCCCAGGCCATGCCTCTACCCCAGGGTCCCCTCTCCCATGACCTCATGGCAGGGGGGAGGAACCCCCAACACTTCCGGAGGTGCAGTCTCTCTCCTCCTCCTTGCAGCTGGCTCATGGGCCCACATTCAGGGCCCCCACCTCGGGAGAAAATTCTCCCAATGTGGTCTGATGTTGAAAGAGTCAAGAAGAGAAGAAGGGGAAAAAACCCCCAAAGTCCCAGGAAAACAAAGTTCAACTCTCCATCTCCCCCCAGAGAAAAGGAGCTGAAAACTGGCTAAAAAGAAACAAAGTTGCTTCCTCTGCTCTTGCTGCAAGCAGGATGCAGAGGAGTGTGTATGTGTGTCCTTGAACAAACGCTCTGAGAAGTTTGTCCGGTTTTTTTTCCTCTCCCCCCTCTAAGGCTCAGTTGAAAGGCACAGAAATGCACAAAGTTCACTTCTGGGCATAGAGCAGCAATAGGGGATACACACAATAAAGTCACCCCAAGACACAGGGACAGAGAATTCAGTGGAAAGACTCCGAGAATTCTGCTCCCAGAGATCATTCATTCCTGCTCACACTGACCCTTGTAGAAAGGGGACATCGTTCCAGGCAGCCCGTACTGAGCATGTGGCTCCTGAGTGGGGTTTGTTGTTTAGGAAACCTGCTCCGGCTTTTCCATTCTTTCCTTGCAAACAGGAAAACTTCTCCTGGGGCTGTGTGCAGGCAGAGCCCTGAGGAGAGCAGGTGGCACATGGTGCGCTGGGCTGGGACAGCCAGCTGCAGAGCTCAAGGGAAGAAGCCCAAAGTGTCACAATGGCTCCTTGCCTTCACATGCAACACCTGGGTCACAATGGTCTCCTTGATTCCATGAGGCCCCACTGTGTCACAATGGCTCCTTGGTTCCATCAGGTTCCGCAGTGTCACCATGGTCTCCTTTGATCCGCACTGTCATCATGGACAATTGGTTCCATGAGGCCCCGCAGTGTCACAATGGTCCCTTGCTTCCATAGGTTTGATGTTGTAACAAAGGACTCCTTGCTTCTATGAGCTAGCCTGCTTTTTGCAGAGGTGTCTTTGGTTCCAACAAGGCCCCGCTGTGTCTCAGTGCACCCTGGCTTCCATGTGGATCTGGAGTATCACAAAGGCTCCTTGGTTCCACCAGGTCCTGCTGTGTCACAATGGGTCCTGTGGTCCCTGAGGCCCTCCAAAACCATCGTGGAGGCTTGCTTCCATGAGGTTCCATTATGTGCCAGTGGTCATCTTGGTTCCAGGAGTTTCCTTAGTGTCACAATGCCCTCCATGCTTCCATTAGGCCCTGCTTTGCCACAATGGTCCCCTTGTTTCCATGAGGCCCCGCTGTGTCACAATGGACCTATGGTTCCGTGATGTTGCGTGGTGTCACCGTGCTCTTCTTGAATCCGCCGTGTAACCATGGACCATTGGTTCCATGCAGCCGTGTCACAATGGGCTCCTTGATTCCATGATTCCCCACGGTGTCACAATGGAGCCTTGTTTCTAGGAGGTTCTGTACTGTCACAATTGCCTCCTTGATGCCATCAGCCCCTGCAGTGTCACAATGGCTCCTTGGTTCCATGAGGAACACAATAGCTTGGCATAAGCATTGAGCAACAGCTGCTGAACACACCTGGCAACATCTGCTTGCATCAAAAGAGGGCTTCAAGCTGACAATGGCACCAGCAGCTTCCATCTGCAACAGAGACCCAGGAAAGGACAGGCTGTGCCGGTTTGGACAAATGTGGAGGAAAAGATCCTCTGATAGAAGGCAGGTTACACCCAGCCCTCCCCCACCAGGTTTTTGGAAAAAAGAACTTTCCTGGGAAGAAAGTGAAAGAGATAAAAACTATTTTTTTAACAAACACACAGGAAAAGGATAGCAATGCTAAATATTAAAAGCTCTCGCTGTGCAGAGAAAGCTGGGATAATTTGAGAGTCCTTCCGTGTTTCGGTGGGGTCTCCTGAAACATCCATAGACAGCGAGGCCCGTGCAAAGAAACAGGGAGCCATTCTTGAGAGAAGTTTCAGAGCTCTTTCTTCTCCAGCCACACGGGCGGGGCACTGCCAAAGAACTGAGCAATCAAGGGACAACCAGGGCCCTCCTCACACAGGGCAACACAAAATAAGCAGTGCTGAACAGGGTTAGGGCACATGTGAGCAGGGAGACCCCCCGTGCCCAGGCCATGCCTCTACCCCAGGGTCCCCTCTCCCATGACCGCATGGCAGGAGGGAGGAACCCCAACACTTCCGTAGGTGTAGTCTCTCTCCTCCTCCTTGCAGCTGGCTCATGGGCCCACATTCAGGGCCCCCACCTCGGGAGAAAATTCTCCCAATGTGGTCTGATGTTGAAAGAGTCAAGAAGAGAAGAAGGGAAAAAAACCCCCGAAGTCCCAGGAAAACAAAGTTCAACTCTCCATCTCCCCCCAGAGAAAAGGAGCTGAAAACTGGCTAAAAAGAAACAAAGTTGCTTCCTCTGCTCTTGCTGCAAGCAGGATGCAGAGGAGTGTGTATGTGTGTCCTTGAACAAACGCTCTGAGAAGTTTGTCCGGTTTTTTTTCCTCTCCCCCCTCTCAGGCTCAGTTGAAAGGCACAGAAATGCACAAAGTTCACTTCTGGGCATAGAGCAGCAATAGGGGATACACATGATAAAGTCACCCCAAGACACAGGGACAGAGAATTCAGTGGAAAGACTCCGAGAATTCTGCTCCCAGAGATCATTCATTCCTGCTCACCCTGACCCTTGTAGAAAGGGGACATCGTTCCAGGCAGCCTGTACTGAGCATGTGGCTCCTGAGTGGGGTTTGTTGTTTAGGAAACCTGCTCCGGCTTTTCCATTCTTTCCTTGCAAACAGGAAAACTTCTCCTGGGGCTGTGTGCAGGCAGAGCCCTGAGGAGAGCAGGTGGCACATGGTGCGCTGGGCTGGGACAGCCAGCTGCAGAGCTCAAGGGAAGAAGCCCAAAGTGTCACAATGGCTCCTTGCCTTCACATGCAACACCTGGGTCACAATGGTCTCCTTGATTCCATGAGGCCCCACTGTGTTACAATGGCTCCTTGGTTCCATCAGGTTCCGCAGTGTCACCATGGTCTCCTTTGATCCGCATTGTCATCATGGACAATTGGTTCCATGAGGCCCCGCAGTGTCACAATGGTCCCTTGCTTCCATAGCTTTTACGTTGTAACAATGGACTCCTTGCTTCTGTGAGCTAGCCTGCTTTTTGCAGAGGTGTCTTTGGTTCCAACAAGGCCCCGCTGTGTCTCAGTGCACCCTTGCTTCCATGTGGATGTGGAGTATCACAAAGGCTCCTTGGTTCCACCAGGTCCTGCTGTGTCACAATGGGTCCTGTGGTCCCTGAGGCCCTCCAAAACCATCGTGGAGGCTTGCTTCCATGAGGTTCCATTATGTGCCAGTGGTCATCTTGGTTCCAGGAGTTTCCTTAGTGTCACAATGCTCTCCATGCTTCCATTAGGCCCTGCTTTGCCACAATGGTCCCCTTGTTTCCATGAGGCCCCGCTGTGTCACAATGGACCTATGGTTCCGTGATGTTGCGTGGTGTCACCGTGCTCTTCTTGAATCCGCCGTGTAACCATGGACCATTGGTTCCATGCAGCCGTGTCACAATGGGCTCCTTGATTCCATGATTCCCCACGGTGTCACAATGGAGCCTTGTTTCTAGGAGGTTCTGTACTGTCACAATTGCCTCCTTGATGCCATCAGCCCCTGCAGTGTCACAATGGCTCCTTGGTTCCATGAGGAACACAATAGCTTGGCATAAGCATTGAGCAACAGCTGCTGAACACACCTGGCAACATCTGCTTGCATCAAAAGAGGGCTTCAAGCTGACAATGGCACCAGCAGCTTCCATCTGCAACAGAGACCCAGGAAAGGACAGGCTGTGCCGGTTTGGACAAATGTGGAGGAAAAGATCCTCTGATAGAAGGCAGGTTACACCCAGCCCTCCCCCACCAGGTTTTTGGAAAAAAGAACTTTCCTGGGAAGAAAGTGAAAGAGATAAAAACTATTTTTTTAACAAACACACAGGAAAAGGATAGCAATGCTAAATATTAAAAGCTCTCGCTGTGCAGAGAAAGCTGGGATAATTTGAGAGTCCTTCCGTGTTTCGGTGGGGTCTCCTGAAACATCCATAGACAGCGAGGCCCGTGCAAAGAAACAGGGAGCCATTCTTGAGAGAAGTTTCAGAGCTCTTTCTTCTCCAGCCACACGGGCGGGGCACTGCCAAAGAACTGAGCAATCAAGGGACAACCAGGGCCCTCCTCACACAGGGCAACACAAAATAAGCAGTGCTGAACAGGGTTAGGGCACATGTGAGCAGGGAGACCCCCCGTGCCCAGGCCATGCCTCTACCCCAGGGTCCCCTCTCCCATGACCGCATGGCAGGAGGGAGGAACCCCAACACTTCCGTAGGTGTAGTCTCTCTCCTCCTCCTTGCAGCTGGCTCATGGGCCCACATTCAGGGCCCCCACCTCGGGAGAAAATTCTCCCAATGTGGTCTGATGTTGAAAGAGTCAAGAAGAGAAGAAGGGAAAAAAACCCCCGAAGTCCCAGGAAAACAAAGTTCAACTCTCCATCTCCCCCCAGAGAAAAGGAGCTGAAAACTGGCTAAAAAGAAACAAAGTTGCTTCCTCTGCTCTTGCTGCAAGCAGGATGCAGAGGAGTGTGTATGTGTGTCCTTGAACAAACGCTCTGAGAAGTTTGTCCGGTTTTTTTTCCTCTCCCCCCTCTCAGGCTCAGTTGAAAGGCACAGAAATGCACAAAGTTCACTTCTGGGCATAGAGCAGCAATAGGGGATACACATGATAAAGTCACCCCAAGACACAGGGACAGAGAATTCAGTGGAAAGACTCCGAGAATTCTGCTCCCAGAGATCATTCATTCCTGCTCACCCTGACCCTTGTAGAAAGGGGACATCGTTCCAGGCAGCCTGTACTGAGCATGTGGCTCCTGAGTGGGGTTTGTTGTTTAGGAAACCTGCTCCGGCTTTTCCATTCTTTCCTTGCAAACAGGAAAACTTCTCCTGGGGCTGTGTGCAGGCAGAGCCCTGAGGAGAGCAGGTGGCACATGGTGCGCTGGGCTGGGACAGCCAGCTGCAGAGCTCAAGGGAAGAAGCCCAAAGTGTCACAATGGCTCCTTGCCTTCACATGCAACACCTGGGTCACAATGGTCTCCTTGATTCCATGAGGCCCCACTGTGTTACAATGGCTCCTTGGTTCCATCAGGTTCCGCAGTGTCACCATGGTCTCCTTTGATCCGCATTGTCATCATGGACAATTGGTTCCATGAGGCCCCGCAGTGTCACAATGGTCCCTTGCTTCCATAGCTTTTACGTTGTAACAATGGACTCCTTGCTTCTGTGAGCTAGCCTGCTTTTTGCAGAGGTGTCTTTGGTTCCAACAAGGCCCCGCTGTGTCTCAGTGCACCCTTGCTTCCATGTGGATGTGGAGTATCACAAAGGCTCCTTGGTTCCACCAGGTCCTGCTGTGTCACAATGGGTCCTGTGGTCCCTGAGGCCCTCCAAAACCATCGTGGAGGCTTGCTTCCATGAGGTTCCATTATGTGCCAGTGGTCATCTTGGTTCCAGGAGTTTCCTTAGTGTCACAATGCTCTCCATGCTTCCATTAGGCCCTGCTTTGCCACAATGGTCCCCTTGTTTCCATGAGGCCCCGCTGTGTCACAATGGACCTATGGTTCCGTGATGTTGCGTGGTGTCACCGTGCTCTTCTTGAATCCGCCGTGTAACCATGGACCATTGGTTCCATGCAGCCGTGTCACAATGGGCTCCTTGATTCCATGATTCCCCACGGTGTCACAATGGAGCCTTGTTTCTAGGAGGTTCTGTACTGTCACAATTGCCTCCTTGATGCCATCAGCCCCTGCAGTGTCACAATGGCTCCTTGGTTCCATGAGGAACACAATAGCTTGGCATAAGCATTGAGCAACAGCTGCTGAACACACCTGGCAACATCTGCTTGCATCAAAAGAGGGCTTCAAGCTGACAATGGCACCAGCAGCTTCCATCTGCAACAGAGACCCAGGAAAGGACAGGCTGTGCCGGTTTGGACAAATGTGGAGGAAAATATCCTCTGATAGAAGGCAGGTTACACCCAGCCCTCCCCCACCAGGTTTTTGGAAAAAAGAACTTTCCTGGGAAGAAAGTGAAAGAGATAAAAACTATTTTTTTAACAAACACACAGGAAAAGGATAGCAATGCTAAATATTAAAAGCTCTCGCTGTGCAGAGAAAGCTGGGATAATTTGAGAGTCCTTCCGTGTTTCGGTGGGGTCTCCTGAAACATCCATAGACAGCGAGGCCCGTGCAAAGAAACAGGGAGCGATTCTTGAGAGAAGTTTCAGAGCTCTTTCTTCTCCAGCCACACGGGCGGGGCACTGCCAAAGAACTGAGCAATCAAGGGACAACCAGGGCCCTCCTCACACAGGGCAACACAAAATAAGCAGTGCTGAACAGGGTTAGGGCACATGTGAGCAGGGAGACCCCCCGTGCCCAGGCCATGCCTCTACCCCAGGGTCCCCTCTCCCATGACCGCATGGCAGGAGGGAGGAACCCCAACACTTCCGTAGGTGTAGTCTCTCTCCTCCTCCTTGCAGCTGGCTCATGGGCCCACATTCAGGGCCCCCACCTCGGGAGAAAATTCTCCCAATGTGCTCTGATGTTGAAAGAGTCAAGAAGAGAAGAAGGGAAAAAAACCCCCGAAGTCCCAGGAAAACAAAGTTCAACTCTCCATCTCCCCCCAGAGAAAAGGAGCTGAAAACTGGCTAAAAAGAAACAAAGTTGCTTCCTCTGCTCTTGCTGCAAGCAGGATGCAGAGGAGTGTGTATGTGTGTCCTTGAACAAACGCTCTGAGAAGTTTGTCCGGTTTTTTTTCCTCTCCCCCCTCTCAGGCTCAGTTGAAAGGCACAGAAATGCACAAAGTTCACTTCTGGGCATAGAGCAGCAATAGGGGATACACATGATAAAGTCACCCCAAGACACAGGGACAGAGAATTCAGTGGAAAGACTCCGAGAATTCTGCTCCCAGAGATCATTCATTCCTGCTCACCCTGACCCTTGTAGAAAGGGGACATCGTTCCAGGCAGCCTGTACTGAGCATGTGGCTCCTGAGTGGGGTTTGTTGTTTAGGAAACCTGCTCCGGCTTTTCCATTCTTTCCTTGCAAACAGGAAAACTTCTCCTGGGGCTGTGTGCAGGCAGAGCCCTGAGGAGAGCAGGTGGCACATGGTGCGCTGGGCTGGGACAGCCAGCTGCAGAGCTCAAGGGAAGAAGCCCAAAGTGTCACAATGGCTCCTTGCCTTCACATGCAACACCTGGGTCACAATGGTCTCCTTGATTCCATGAGGCCCCACTGTGTCACAATGGCTCCTTGGTTCCATCAGGTTCCGCAGTGTCACCATGGTCTCCTTTGATCCGCATTGTCATCATGGACAATTGGTTCCATGAGGCCCCGCAGTGTCACAATGGTCCCTTGCTTCCATAGGTTTGATGTTGTAACAAAGGACTCCTTGCTTCTGTGAGCTAGCCTGCTTTTTGCAGAGGTGTCTTTGGTTCCAACAAGGCCCCGCTGTGTCTCAGTGCACCCTGGCTTCCATGTGGATCTGGAGTATCACAAAGGCTCCTTGGTTCCACCAGGTCCTGCTGTGTCACAATGGGTCCTGTGGTCCCTGAGGCCCTCCAAAACCATCGTGGAGGCTTGCTTCCATGAGGTTCCATTATGTGCCAGTGGTCATCTTGGTTCCAGGAGTTTCCTTAGTGTCACAATGCTCTCCATGCTTCCATTAGGCCCTGCTTTGCCACAATGGTCCCCTTGTTTCCATGAGGCCCCGCTGTGTCACAATGGACCTATGGTTCCGTGATGTTGCGTGGTGTCACCGTGCTCTTCTTGAATCCGCCGTGTAACCATGGACCATTGGTTCCATGCAGCCGTGTCACAATGGGCTCCTTGATTCCATGATTCCCCACGGTGTCACAATGGAGCCTTGTTTCTAGGAGGTTCTGTACTGTCACAATTGCCTCCTTGATGCCATCAGCCCCTGCAGTGTCACAATGGCTCCTTGGTTCCATGAGGAACACAATAGCTTGGCATAAGCATTGAGCAACAGCTGCTGAACACACCTGGCAACATCTGCTTGCATCAAAAGAGGGCTTCAAGCTGACAATGGCACCAGCAGCTTCCATCTGCAACAGAGACCCAGGAAAGGACAGGCTGTGCCGGTTTGGACAAATGTGGAGGAAAATATCCTCTGATAGAAGGCAGGTTACACCCAGCCCTCCCCCACCAGGTTTTTGGAAAAAAGAACTTTCCTGGGAAGAAAGTGAAAGAGATAAAAACTATTTTTTTAACAAACACACAGGAAAAGGATAACAATGCTAAATATTAAAAGCTCTCGCTGTGCAGAGAAAGCTGGGATAATTTGAGAGTCCTTCTGTGTTTCGGTGGGGTCTCCTGAAACATCCATAGACAGCGAGGCCCGTGCAAAGAAACAGGGAGCGATTCTTGAGAGAAGTTTCAGAGCTCTTTCTTCTCCAGCCACATGGGCGGGGCACTGCCAAAGAACTGAGCAATCACAGCACAACCAGGGCCCTCCTCGCACAGGGCAACACAAAATAAGCAGTGCTGAACAGGATTAGGGCACATGTGAGCAGGGAGCAGGGAGACCCCCGTGCCCAGGCCATGCCTCTACCCCAGGGTCCCCTCTCCCATGACCTCATGGCAGGGGGGAGGAACCCCAACACTTCCGGAGGTGCAGTCTCTCTCCTCCTCCTTGCAGCTGGCTCATGGGCCCACATTCAGGGCCCCCACCTCGGGAGAAAATTCTCCCAATGTGCTCTGATGTTGAAAGAGTCAAGAAGAGAAGAAGGGGAAAAAACCCCCAAAGTCCCAGGAAAACAAAGTTCAACTCTCCATCTCCCCCCAGAGAAAAGGAGCTGAAAACTGGCTAAAAAGAAACAAAGTTGCTTCCTCTGCTCTTGCTGCAAGCAGGATGCAGAGGAGTGTGTATGTGTGTCCTTGAACAAACGCTCTGAGAAGTTTGTCCGGTTTTTTTTCCTCTCCCCCCTCTAAGGCTCAGTTGAAAGGCACAGAAATGCACAAAGTTCACTTCTGGGCATAGAGCAGCAATAGGGGATACACACAATAAAGTCACCCCAAGACACAGGGACAGAGAATTCAGTGGAAAGACTCCGAGAATTCTGCTCCCAGAGATCATTCATTCCTGCTCACACTGACCCTTGTAGAAAGGGGACATCGTTCCAGGCAGCCCGTACTGAGCATGTGGCTCCTGAGTGGGGTTTGTTGTTTAGGAAACCTGCTCCGGCTTTTCCATTCTTTCCTTGCAAACAGGAAAACTTCTCCTGGGGCTGTGTGCAGGCAGAGCCCTGAGGAGAGCAGGTGGCACATGGTGCGCTGGGCTGGGACAGCCAGCTGCAGAGCTCAAGGGAAGAAGCCCAAAGTGTCACAATGGCTCCTTGCCTTCACATGCAACACCTGGGTCACAATGGTCTCCTTGATTCCATGAGGCCCCACTGTGTCACAATGGCTCCTTGGTTCCATCAGGTTCCGCAGTGTCACCATGGTCTCCTTTGATCCGCACTGTCATCATGGACAATTGGTTCCATGAGGCCCCGCAGTGTCACAATGGTCCCTTGCTTCCATAGGTTTGATGTTGTAACAAAGGACTCCTTGCTTCTATGAGCTAGCCTGCTTTTTGCAGAGGTGTCTTTGGTTCCAACAAGGCCCCGCTGTGTCTCAGTGCACCCTGGCTTCCATGTGGATCTGGAGTATCACAAAGGCTCCTTGGTTCCACCAGGTCCTGCTGTGTCACAATGGGTCCTGTGGTCCCTGAGGCCCTCCAAAACCATCGTGGAGGCTTGCTTCCATGAGGTTCCATTATGTGCCAGTGGTCATCTTGGTTCCAGGAGTTTCCTTAGTGTCACAATGCTCTCCATGCTTCCATTAGGCCCTGCTTTGCCACAATGGTCCCCTTGTTTCCATGAGGCCCCGCTGTGTCACAATGGACCTATGGTTCCGTGATGTTGCGTGGTGTCACCGTGCTCTTCTTGAATCCGCCGTGTAACCATGGACCATTGGTTCCATGCAGCCGTGTCACAATGGGCTCCTTGATTCCATGATTCCCCACGGTGTCACAATGGAGCCTTGTTTCTAGGAGGTTCTGTACTGTCACAATTGCCTCCTTGATGCCATCAGCCCCTGCAGTGTCACAATGGCTCCTTGGTTCCATGAGGAACACAATAGCTTGGCATAAGCATTGAGCAACAGCTGCTGAACACACCTGGCAACATCTGCTTGCATCAAAAGAGGGCTTCAAGCTGACAATGGCACCAGCAGCTTCCATCTGCAACAGAGACCCAGGAAAGGACAGGCTGTGCCGGTTTGGACAAATGTGGAGGAAAATATCCTCTGATAGAAGGCAGGTTACACCCAGCCCTCCCCCACCAGGTTTTTGGAAAAAAGAACTTTCCTGGGAAGAAAGTGAAAGAGATAAAAACTATTTTTTTAACAAACACACAGGAAAAGGATAACAATGCTAAATATTAAAAGCTCTCGCTGTGCAGAGAAAGCTGGGATAATTTGAGAGTCCTTCTGTGTTTCGGTGGGGTCTCCTGAAACATCCATAGACAGCGAGGCCCGTGCAAAGAAACAGGGAGCCATTCTTGAGAGAAGTTTCAGAGCTCTTTCTTCTCCAGCCACACGGGCGGGGCACTGCCAAAGAACTGAGCAATCAAGGGACAACCAGGGCCCTCCTCACACAGGGCAACACAAAATAAGCAGTGCTGAACAGGGTTAGGGCACATGTGAGCAGGGAGACCCCCCGTGCCCAGGCCATGCCTCTACCCCAGGGTCCCCTCTCCCATGACCGCATGGCAGGAGGGAGGAACCCCAACACTTCCGTAGGTGTAGTCTCTCTCCTCCTCCTTGCAGCTGGCTCATGGGCCCACATTCAGGGCCCCCACCTCGGGAGAAAATTCTCCCAATGTGCTCTGATGTTGAAAGAGTCAAGAAGAGAAGAAGGGAAAAAAACCCCCGAAGTCCCAGGAAAACAAAGTTCAACTCTCCATCTCCCCCCAGAGAAAAGGAGCTGAAAACTGGCTAAAAAGAAACAAAGTTGCTTCCTCTGCTCTTGCTGCAAGCAGGATGCAGAGGAGTGTGTATGTGTGTCCTTGAACAAACGCTCTGAGAAGTTTGTCCGGTTTTTTTTCCTCTCCCCCCTCTCAGGCTCAGTTGAAAGGCACAGAAATGCACAAAGTTCACTTCTGGGCATAGAGCAGCAATAGGGGATACACATGATAAAGTCACCCCAAGACACAGGGACAGAGAATTCAGTGGAAAGACTCCGAGAATTCTGCTCCCAGAGATCATTCATTCCTGCTCACCCTGACCCTTGTAGAAAGGGGACATCGTTCCAGGCAGCCTGTACTGAGCATGTGGCTCCTGAGTGGGGTTTGTTGTTTAGGAAACCTGCTCCGGCTTTTCCATTCTTTCCTTGCAAACAGGAAAACTTCTCCTGGGGCTGTGTGCAGGCAGAGCCCTGAGGAGAGCAGGTGGCACATGGTGCGCTGGGCTGGGACAGCCAGCTGCAGAGCTCAAGGGAAGAAGCCCAAAGTGTCACAATGGCTCCTTGCCTTCACATGCAACACCTGGGTCACAATGGTCTCCTTGATTCCATGAGGCCCCACTGTGTCACAATGGCTCCTTGGTTCCATCAGGTTCCGCAGTGTCACCATGGTCTCCTTTGATCCGCATTGTCATCATGGACAATTGGTTCCATGAGGCCCCGCAGTGTCACAATGGTCCCTTGCTTCCATAGGTTTGATGTTGTAACAAAGGACTCCTTGCTTCTGTGAGCTAGCCTGCTTTTTGCAGAGGTGTCTTTGGTTCCAACAAGGCCCCGCTGTGTCTCAGTGCACCCTGGCTTCCATGTGGATCTGGAGAATCACAAAGGCTCCTTGGTTCCACCAGGTCCTGCTGTGTCACAATGGGTCCTGTGGTCCCTGAGGCCCTCCAAAACCATCGTGGAGGCTTGCTTCCATGAGGTTCCATTATGTGCCAGTGGTCATCTTGGTTCCAGGAGTTTCCTTAGTGTCACAATGCTCTCCATGCTTCCATTAGGCCCTGCTTTGCCACAATGGTCCCCTTGTTTCCATGAGGCCCCGCTGTGTCACAATGGACCTATGGTTCCGTGATGTTGCGTGGTGTCACCGTGCTCTTCTTGAATCCGCCGTGTAACCATGGACCATTGGTTCCATGCAGCCGTGTCACAATGGGCTCCTTGATTCCATGATTCCCCACGGTGTCACAATGGAGCCTTGTTTCTAGGAGGTTCTGTACTGTCACAATTGCCTCCTTGATGCCATCAGCCCCTGCAGTGTCACAATGGCTCCTTGGTTCCATGAGGAACACAATAGCTTGGCATAAGCATTGAGCAACAGCTGCTGAACACACCTGGCAACATCTGCTTGCATCAAAAGAGGGCTTCAAGCTGACAATGGCACCAGCAGCTTCCATCTGCAACAGAGACCCAGGAAAGGACAGGCTGTGCCGGTTTGGACAAATGTGGAGGAAAATATCCTCTGATAGAAGGCAGGTTACACCCAGCCCTCCCCCACCAGGTTTTTGGAAAAAAGAACTTTCCTGGGAAGAAAGTGAAAGAGATAAAAACTATTTTTTTAACAAACACACAGGAAAAGGATAACAATGCTAAATATTAAAAGCTCTCGCTGTGCAGAGAAAGCTGGGATAATTTGAGAGTCCTTCTGTGTTTCGGTGGGGTCTCCTGAAACATCCATAGACAGCGAGGCCCGTGCAAAGAAACAGGGAGCGATTCTTGAGAGAAGTTTCAGAGCTCTTTCTTCTCCAGCCACATGGGCGGGGCACTGCCAAAGAACTGAGCAATCACAGCACAACCAGGGCCCTCCTCGCACAGGGCAACACAAAATAAGCAGTGCTGAACAGGATTAGGGCACATGTGAGCAGGGAGCAGGGAGACCCCCGTGCCCAGGCCATGCCTCTACCCCAGGGTCCCCTCTCCCATGACCTCATGGCAGGGGGGAGGAACCCCAACACTTCCGGAGGTGCAGTCTCTCTCCTCCTCCTTGCAGCTGGCTCATGGGCCCACATTCAGGGCCCCCACCTCGGGAGAAAATTCTCCCAATGTGGTCTGATGTTGAAAGAGTCAAGAAGAGAAGAAGGGGAAAAAACCCCCAAAGTCCCAGGAAAACAAAGTTCAACTCTCCATCTCCCCCCAGAGAAAAGGAGCTGAAAACTGGCTAAAAAGAAACAAAGTTGCTTCCTCTGCTCTTGCTGCAAGCAGGATGCAGAGGAGTGTGTATGTGTGTCCTTGAACAAACGCTCTGAGAAGTTTGTCCGGTTTTTTTTCCTCTCCCCCCTCTAAGGCTCAGTTGAAAGGCACAGAAATGCACAAAGTTCACTTCTGGGCATAGAGCAGCAATAGGGGATACACACAATAAAGTCACCCCAAGACACAGGGACAGAGAATTCAGTGGAAAGACTCAGAGAATTCTGCTCCCAGAGATCATTCATTCCTGCTCACACTGACCCTTGTAGAAAGGGGACATCGTTCCAGGCAGCCTGTACTGAGCATGTGGCTCCTGAGTGGGGTTTGTTGTTTAGGAAACCTGCTCCGGCTTTTCCATTCTTTCCTTGCAAACAGGAAAACTTCTCCTGGGGCTGTGTGCAGGCAGAGCCCTGAGGAGAGCAGGTGGCACATGGTGCGCTGGGCTGGGACAGCCAGCTGCAGAGCTCAAGGGAAGAAGCCCAAAGTGTCACAATGGCTCCTTGCCTTCACATGCAACACCTGGGTCACAATGGTCTCCTTGATTCCATGAGGCCCCACTGTGTCACAATGGCTCCTTGGTTCCATCAGGTTCCGCAGTGTCACCATGGTCTCCTTTGATCCGCACTGTCATCATGGACAATTGGTTCCATGAGGCCCCGCAGTGTCACAATGGTCCCTTGCTTCCATAGGTTTGATGTTGTAACAAAGGACTCCTTGCTTCTATGAGCTAGCCTGCTTTTTGCAGAGGTGTCTTTGGTTCCAACAAGGCCCCGCTGTGTCTCAGTGCACCCTGGCTTCCATGTGGATCTGGAGTATCACAAAGGCTCCTTGGTTCCACCAGGTCCTGCTGTGTCACAATGGGTCCTGTGGTCCCTGAGGCCCTCCAAAACCATCGTGGAGGCTTGCTTCCATGAGGTTCCATTATGTGCCAGTGGTCATCTTGGTTCCAGGAGTTTCCTTAGTGTCACAATGCTCTCCATGCTTCCATTAGGCCCTGCTTTGCCACAATGGTCCCCTTGTTTCCATGAGGCCCCGCTGTGTCACAATGGACCTATGGTTCCGTGATGTTGCGTGGTGTCACCGTGCTCTTCTTGAATCCGCCGTGTAACCATGGACCATTGGTTCCATGCAGCCGTGTCACAATGGGCTCCTTGATTCCATGATTCCCCACGGTGTCACAATGGAGCCTTGTTTCTAGGAGGTTCTGTACTGTCACAATTGCCTCCTTGATGCCATCAGCCCCTGCAGTGTCACAATGGCTCCTTGGTTCCATGAGGAACACAATAGCTTGGCATAAGCATTGAGCAACAGCTGCTGAACACACCTGGCAACATCTGCTTGCATCAAAAGAGGGCTTCAAGCTGACAATGGCACCAGCAGCTTCCATCTGCAACAGAGACCCAGGAAAGGACAGGCTGTGCCGGTTTGGACAAATGTGGAGGAAAATATCCTCTGATAGAAGGCAGGTTACACCCAGCCCTCCCCCACCAGGTTTTTGGAAAAAAGAACTTTCCTGGGAAGAAAGTGAAAGAGATAAAAACTATTTTTTTAACAAACACACAGGAAAAGGATAACAATGCTAAATATTAAAAGCTCTCGCTGTGCAGAGAAAGCTGGGATAATTTGAGAGTCCTTCTGTGTTTCGGTGGGGTCTCCTGAAACATCCATAGACAGCGAGGCCCATGCAAAGAAACAGGGAGCGATTCTTGAGAGAAGTTTCAGAGCTCTTTCTTCTCCAGCCACATGGGCGGGGCACTGCCAAAGAACTGAGCAATCACAGCACAACCAGGGCCCTCCTCGCACAGGGCAACACAAAATAAGCAGTGCTGAACAGGATTAGGGCACATGTGAGCAGGGAGCAGGGAGACCCCCGTGCCCAGGCCATGCCTCTACCCCAGGGTCCCCTCTCCCATGACCTCATGGCAGGGGGGAGGAACCCCAACACTTCCGGAGGTGCAGTCTCTCTCCTCCTCCTTGCAGCTGGCTCATGGGCCCACATTCAGGGCCCCCACCTCGGGAGAAAATTCTCCCAATGTGGTCTGATGTTGAAAGAGTCAAGAAGAGAAGAAGGGGAAAAAACCCCCAAAGTCCCAGGAAAACAAAGTTCAACTCTCCATCTCCCCCCAGAGAAAAGGAGCTGAAAACTGGCTAAAAAGAAACAAAGTTGCTTCCTCTGCTCTTGCTGCAAGCAGGATGCAGAGGAGTGTGTATGTGTGTCCTTGAACAAACGCTCTGAGAAGTTTGTCCGGTTTTTTTTCCTCTCCCCCCTCTAAGGCTCAGTTGAAAGGCACAGAAATGCACAAAGTTCACTTCTGGGCATAGAGCAGCAATAGGGGATACACACAATAAAGTCACCCCAAGACACAGGGACAGAGAATTCAGTGGAAAGACTCCGAGAATTCTGCTCCCAGAGATCATTCATTCCTGCTCACACTGACCCTTGTAGAAAGGGGACATCGTTCCAGGCAGCCCGTACTGAGCATGTGGCTCCTGAGTGGGGTTTGTTGTTTAGGAAACCTGCTCCGGCTTTTCCATTCTTTCCTTGCAAACAGGAAAACTTCTCCTGGGGCTGTGTGCAGGCAGAGCCCTGAGGAGAGCAGGTGGCACATGGTGCGCTGGGCTGGGACAGCCAGCTGCAGAGCTCAAGGGAAGAAGCCCAAAGTGTCACAATGGCTCCTTGCCTTCACATGCAACACCTGGGTCACAATGGTCTCCTTGATTCCATGAGGCCCCACTGTGTCACAATGGCTCCTTGGTTCCATCAGGTTCCGCAGTGTCACCATGGTCTCCTTTGATCCGCACTGTCATCATGGACAATTGGTTCCATGAGGCCCCGCAGTGTCACAATGGTCCCTTGCTTCCATAGGTTTGATGTTGTAACAAAGGACTCCTTGCTTCTATGAGCTAGCCTGCTTTTTGCAGAGGTGTCTTTGGTTCCAACAAGGCCCCGCTGTGTCTCAGTGCACCCTGGCTTCCATGTGGATCTGGAGTATCACAAAGGCTCCTTGGTTCCACCAGGTCCTGCTGTGTCACAATGGGTCCTGTGGTCCCTGAGGCCCTCCAAAACCATCGTGGAGGCTTGCTTCCATGAGGTTCCATTATGTGCCAGTGGTCATCTTGGTTCCAGGAGTTTCCTTAGTGTCACAATGCTCTCCATGCTTCCATTAGGCCCTGCTTTGCCACAATGGTCCCCTTGTTTCCATGAGGCCCCGCTGTGTCACAATGGACCTATGGTTCCGTGATGTTGCGTGGTGTCACCGTGCTCTTCTTGAATCCGCCGTGTAACCATGGACCATTGGTTCCATGCAGCCGTGTCACAATGGGCTCCTTGATTCCATGATTCCCCACGGTGTCACAATGGAGCCTTGTTTCTAGGAGGTTCTGTACTGTCACAATTGCCTCCTTGATGCCATCAGCCCCTGCAGTGTCACAATGGCTCCTTGGTTCCATGAGGAACACAATAGCTTGGCATAAGCATTGAGCAACAGCTGCTGAACACACCTGGCAACATCTGCTTGCATCAAAAGAGGGCTTCAAGCTGACAATGGCACCAGCAGCTTCCATCTGCAACAGAGACCCAGGAAAGGACAGGCTGTGCCGGTTTGGACAAATGTGGAGGAAAATATCCTCTGATAGAAGGCAGGTTACACCCAGCCCTCCCCCACCAGGTTTTTGGAAAAAAGAACTTTCCTGGGAAGAAAGTGAAAGAGATAAAAACTATTTTTTTAACAAACACACAGGAAAAGGATAACAATGCTAAATATTAAAAGCTCTCGCTGTGCAGAGAAAGCTGGGATAATTTGAGAGTCCTTCTGTGTTTCGGTGGGGTCTCCTGAAACATCCATAGACAGCGAGGCCCGTGCAAAGAAACAGGGAGCCATTCTTGAGAGAAGTTTCAGAGCTCTTTCTTCTCCAGCCACACGGGCGGGGCACTGCCAAAGAACTGAGCAATCAAGGGACAACCAGGGCCCTCCTCACACAGGGCAACACAAAATAAGCAGTGCTGAACAGGGTTAGGGCACATGTGAGCAGGGAGACCCCCCGTGCCCAGGCCATGCCTCTACCCCAGGGTCCCCTCTCCCATGACCGCATGGCAGGAGGGAGGAACCCCAACACTTCCGTAGGTGTAGTCTCTCTCCTCCTCCTTGCAGCTGGCTCATGGGCCCACATTCAGGGCCCCCACCTCGGGAGAAAATTCTCCCAATGTGCTCTGATGTTGAAAGAGTCAAGAAGAGAAGAAGGGAAAAAAACCCCCGAAGTCCCAGGAAAACAAAGTTCAACTCTCCATCTCCCCCCAGAGAAAAGGAGCTGAAAACTGGCTAAAAAGAAACAAAGTTGCTTCCTCTGCTCTTGCTGCAAGCAGGATGCAGAGGAGTGTGTATGTGTGTCCTTGAACAAACGCTCTGAGAAGTTTGTCCGGTTTTTTTTCCTCTCCCCCCTCTCAGGCTCAGTTGAAAGGCACAGAAATGCACAAAGTTCACTTCTGGGCATAGAGCAGCAATAGGGGATACACACGATAAAGTCACCCCAAGACACAGGGACAGAGAATTCAGTGGAAAGACTCAGAGAATTCTGCTCCCAGAGATCATTCATTCCTGCTCACCCTGACCCTTGTAGAAAGGGGACATCGTTCCAGGCAGCCTGTACTGAGCATGTGGCTCCTGAGTGGGGTTTGTTGTTTAGGAAACCTGCTCCGGCTTTTCCATTCTTTCCTTGCAAACAGGAAAACTTCTCCTGGGGCTGTGTGCAGGCAGAGCCCTGAGGAGAGCAGGTGGCACATGGTGCGCTGGGCTGGGACAGCCAGCTGCAGAGCTCAAGGGAAGAAGCCCAAAGTGTCACAATGGCTCCTTGCCTTCACATGCAACACCTGGGTCACAATGGTCTCCTTGATTCCATGAGGCCCCACTGTGTCACAATGGCTCCTTGGTTCCATCAGGTTCCGCAGTGTCACCATGGTCTCCTTTGATCCGCATTGTCATCATGGACAATTGGTTCCATGAGGCCCCGCAGTGTCACAATGGTCCCTTGCTTCCATAGGTTTGATGTTGTAACAAAGGACTCCTTGCTTCTGTGAGCTAGCCTGCTTTTTGCAGAGGTGTCTTTGGTTCCAACAAGGCCCCGCTGTGTCTCAGTGCACCCTGGCTTCCATGTGGATCTGGAGTATCACAAAGGCTCCTTGGTTCCACCAGGTCCTGCTGTGTCACAATGGGTCCTGTGGTCCCTGAGGCCCTCCAAAACCATCGTGGAGGCTTGCTTCCATGAGGTTCCATTATGTGCCAGTGGTCATCTTGGTTCCAGGAGTTTCCTTAGTGTCACAATGCTCTCCATGCTTCCATTAGGCCCTGCTTTGCCACAATGGTCCCCTTGTTTCCATGAGGCCCCGCTGTGTCACAATGGACCTATGGTTCCGTGATGTTGCGTGGTGTCACCGTGCTCTTCTTGAATCCGCCGTGTAACCATGGACCATTGGTTCCATGCAGCCGTGTCACAATGGGCTCCTTGATTCCATGATTCCCCACGGTGTCACAATGGAGCCTTGTTTCTAGGAGGTTCTGTACTGTCACAATTGCCTCCTTGATGCCATCAGCCCCTGCAGTGTCACAATGGCTCCTTGGTTCCATGAGGAACACAATAGCTTGGCATAAGCATTGAGCAACAGCTGCTGAACACACCTGGCAACATCTGCTTGCATCAAAAGAGGGCTTCAAGCTGACAATGGCACCAGCAGCTTCCATCTGCAACAGAGACCCAGGAAAGGACAGGCTGTGCCGGTTTGGACAAATGTGGAGGAAAATATCCTCTGATAGAAGGCAGGTTACACCCAGCCCTCCCCCACCAGGTTTTTGGAAAAAAGAACTTTCCTGGGAAGAAAGTGAAAGAGATAAAAACTATTTTTTTAACAAACACACAGGAAAAGGATAACAATGCTAAATATTAAAAGCTCTCGCTGTGCAGAGAAAGCTGGGATAATTTGAGAGTCCTTCTGTGTTTCGGTGGGGTCTCCTGAAACATCCATAGACAGCGAGGCCCGTGCAAAGAAACAGGGAGCGATTCTTGAGAGAAGTTTCAGAGCTCTTTCTTCTCCAGCCACATGGGCGGGGCACTGCCAAAGAACTGAGCAATCACAGCACAACCAGGGCCCTCCTCGCACAGGGCAACACAAAATAAGCAGTGCTGAACAGGATTAGGGCACATGTGAGCAGGGAGCAGGGAGACCCCCGTGCCCAGGCCATGCCTCTACCCCAGGGTCCCCTCTCCCATGACCTCATGGCAGGGGGGAGGAACCCCAACACTTCCGGAGGTGCAGTCTCTCTCCTCCTCCTTGCAGCTGGCTCATGGGCCCACATTCAGGGCCCCCACCTCGGGAGAAAATTCTCCCAATGTGGTCTGATGTTGAAAGAGTCAAGAAGAGAAGAAGGGGAAAAAACCCCCAAAGTCCCAGGAAAACAAAGTTCAACTCTCCATCTCCCCCCAGAGAAAAGGAGCTGAAAACTGGCTAAAAAGAAACAAAGTTGCTTCCTCTGCTCTTGCTGCAAGCAGGATGCAGAGGAGTGTGTATGTGTGTCCTTGAACAAACGCTCTGAGAAGTTTGTCCGGTTTTTTTTCCTCTCCCCCCTCTAAGGCTCAGTTGAAAGGCACAGAAATGCACAAAGTTCACTTCTGGGCATAGAGCAGCAATAGGGGATACACACAATAAAGTCACCCCAAGACACAGGGACAGAGAATTCAGTGGAAAGACTCCGAGAATTCTGCTCCCAGAGATCATTCATTCCTGCTCACACTGACCCTTGTAGAAAGGGGACATCGTTCCAGGCAGCCTGTACTGAGCATGTGGCTCCTGAGTGGGGTTTGTTGTTTAGGAAACCTGCTCCGGCTTTTCCATTCTTTCCTTGCAAACAGGAAAACTTCTCCTGGGGCTGTGTGCAGGCAGAGCCCTGAGGAGAGCAGGTGGCACATGGTGCGCTGGGCTGGGACAGCCAGCTGCAGAGCTCAAGGGAAGAAGCCCAAAGTGTCACAATGGCTCCTTGCCTTCACATGCAACACCTGGGTCACAATGGTCTCCTTGATTCCATGAGGCCCCACTGTGTCACAATGGCTCCTTGGTTCCATCAGGTTCCGCAGTGTCACCATGGTCTCCTTTGATCCGCACTGTCATCATGGACAATTGGTTCCATGAGGCCCCGCAGTGTCACAATGGTCCCTTGCTTCCATAGGTTTGATGTTGTAACAAAGGACTCCTTGCTTCTATGAGCTAGCCTGCTTTTTGCAGAGGTGTCTTTGGTTCCAACAAGGCCCCGCTGTGTCTCAGTGCACCCTGGCTTCCATGTGGATCTGGAGTATCACAAAGGCTCCTTGGTTCCACCAGGTCCTGCTGTGTCACAATGGGTCCTGTGGTCCCTGAGGCCCTCCAAAACCATCGTGGAGGCTTGCTTCCATGAGGTTCCATTATGTGCCAGTGGTCATCTTGGTTCCAGGAGTTTCCTTAGTGTCACAATGCTCTCCATGCTTCCATTAGGCCCTGCTTTGCCACAATGGTCCCCTTGTTTCCATGAGGCCCCGCTGTGTCACAATGGACCTATGGTTCCGTGATGTTGCGTGGTGTCACCGTGCTCTTCTTGAATCCGCCGTGTAACCATGGACCATTGGTTCCATGCAGCCGTGTCACAATGGGCTCCTTGATTCCATGATTCCCCACGGTGTCACAATGGAGCCTTGTTTCTAGGAGGTTCTGTACTGTCACAATTGCCTCCTTGATGCCATCAGCCCCTGCAGTGTCACAATGGCTCCTTGGTTCCATGAGGAACACAATAGCTTGGCATAAGCATTGAGCAACAGCTGCTGAACACACCTGGCAACATCTGCTTGCATCAAAAGAGGGCTTCAAGCTGACAATGGCACCAGCAGCTTCCATCTGCAACAGAGACCCAGGAAAGGACAGGCTGTGCCGGTTTGGACAAATGTGGAGGAAAATATCCTCTGATAGAAGGCAGGTTACACCCAGCCCTCCCCCACCAGGTTTTTGGAAAAAAGAACTTTCCTGGGAAGAAAGTGAAAGAGATAAAAACTATTTTTTTAACAAACACACAGGAAAAGGATAACAATGCTAAATATTAAAAGCTCTCGCTGTGCAGAGAAAGCTGGGATAATTTGAGAGTCCTTCTGTGTTTCGGTGGGGTCTCCTGAAACATCCATAGACAGCGAGGCCCATGCAAAGAAACAGGGAGCGATTCTTGAGAGAAGTTTCAGAGCTCTTTCTTCTCCAGCCACATGGGCGGGGCACTGCCAAAGAACTGAGCAATCACAGCACAACCAGGGCCCTCCTCGCACAGGGCAACACAAAATAAGCAGTGCTGAACAGGATTAGGGCACATGTGAGCAGGGAGCAGGGAGACCCCCGTGCCCAGGCCATGCCTCTACCCCAGGGTCCCCTCTCCCATGACCTCATGGCAGGGGGGAGGAACCCCAACACTTCCGGAGGTGCAGTCTCTCTCCTCCTCCTTGCAGCTGGCTCATGGGCCCACATTCAGGGCCCCCACCTCGGGAGAAAATTCTCCCAATGTGGTCTGATGTTGAAAGAGTCAAGAAGAGAAGAAGGGGAAAAAACCCCCAAAGTCCCAGGAAAACAAAGTTCAACTCTCCATCTCCCCCCAGAGAAAAGGAGCTGAAAACTGGCTAAAAAGAAACAAAGTTGCTTCCTCTGCTCTTGCTGCAAGCAGGATGCAGAGGAGTGTGTATGTGTGTCCTTGAACAAACGCTCTGAGAAGTTTGTCCGGTTTTTTTTCCTCTCCCCCCTCTAAGGCTCAGTTGAAAGGCACAGAAATGCACAAAGTTCACTTCTGGGCATAGAGCAGCAATAGGGGATACACACAATAAAGTCACCCCAAGACACAGGGACAGAGAATTCAGTGGAAAGACTCAGAGAATTCTGCTCCCAGAGATCATTCATTCCTGCTCACACTGACCCTTGTAGAAAGGGGACATCGTTCCAGGCAGCCCGTACTGAGCATGTGGCTCCTGAGTGGGGTTTGTTGTTTAGGAAACCTGCTCCGGCTTTTCCATTCTTTCCTTGCAAACAGGAAAACTTCTCCTGGGGCTGTGTGCAGGCAGAGCCCTGAGGAGAGCAGGTGGCACATGGTGCGCTGGGCTGGGACAGCCAGCTGCAGAGCTCAAGGGAAGAAGCCCAAAGTGTCACAATGGCTCCTTGCCTTCACATGCAACACCTGGGTCACAATGGTCTCCTTGATTCCATGAGGCCCCACTGTGTCACAATGGCTCCTTGGTTCCATCAGGTTCCGCAGTGTCACCATGGTCTCCTTTGATCCGCACTGTCATCATGGACAATTGGTTCCATGAGGCCCCGCAGTGTCACAATGGTCCCTTGCTTCCATAGGTTTGATGTTGTAACAAAGGACTCCTTGCTTCTATGAGCTAGCCTGCTTTTTGCAGAGGTGTCTTTGGTTCCAACAAGGCCCCGCTGTGTCTCAGTGCACCCTGGCTTCCATGTGGATCTGGAGTATCACAAAGGCTCCTTGGTTCCACCAGGTCCTGCTGTGTCACAATGGGTCCTGTGGTCCCTGAGGCCCTCCAAAACCATCGTGGAGGCTTGCTTCCATGAGGTTCCATTATGTGCCAGTGGTCATCTTGGTTCCAGGAGTTTCCTTAGTGTCACAATGCTCTCCATGCTTCCATTAGGCCCTGCTTTGCCACAATGGTCCCCTTGTTTCCATGAGGCCCCGCTGTGTCACAATGGACCTATGGTTCCGTGATGTTGCGTGGTGTCACCGTGCTCTTCTTGAATCCGCCGTGTAACCATGGACCATTGGTTCCATGCAGCCGTGTCACAATGGGCTCCTTGATTCCATGATTCCCCACGGTGTCACAATGGAGCCTTGTTTCTAGGAGGTTCTGTACTGTCACAATTGCCTCCTTGATGCCATCAGCCCCTGCAGTGTCACAATGGCTCCTTGGTTCCATGAGGAACACAATAGCTTGGCATAAGCATTGAGCAACAGCTGCTGAACACACCTGGCAACATCTGCTTGCATCAAAAGAGGGCTTCAAGCTGACAATGGCACCAGCAGCTTCCATCTGCAACAGAGACCCAGGAAAGGACAGGCTGTGCCGGTTTGGACAAATGTGGAGGAAAATATCCTCTGATAGAAGGCAGGTTACACCCAGCCCTCCCCCACCAGGTTTTTGGAAAAAAGAACTTTCCTGGGAAGAAAGTGAAAGAGATAAAAACTATTTTTTTAACAAACACACAGGAAAAGGATAACAATGCTAAATATTAAAAGCTCTCGCTGTGCAGAGAAAGCTGGGATAATTTGAGAGTCCTTCTGTGTTTCGGTGGGGTCTCCTGAAACATCCATAGACAGCGAGGCCCGTGCAAAGAAACAGGGAGCGATTCTTGAGAGAAGTTTCAGAGCTCTTTCTTCTCCAGCCACATGGGCGGGGCACTGCCAAAGAACTGAGCAATCACAGCACAACCAGGGCCCTCCTCGCACAGGGCAACACAAAATAAGCAGTGCTGAACAGGATTAGGGCACATGTGAGCAGGGAGCAGGGAGACCCCCGTGCCCAGGCCATGCCTCTACCCCAGGGTCCCCTCTCCCATGACCTCATGGCAGGGGGGAGGAACCCCAACACTTCCGGAGG